>NC_053161.1:12152691-12430191 GCF_016835505.1 Polypterus senegalus | reverse complement strand
CGTCCATAGCCTGCAGCTCGGTCACCGTGTGAGGCGCCGTTGGGTCCCCCATCCCAACGCCTCCCACGTTGTTGGCTGCCTATGTAAGGTCGTCCGTCGCTCCGGTCTCTACATTCCCTTCCTTGCTTCGCCACAGGATTCACGTCTCCCTGCTGATAACTACAGCCTTTTTATTTAATCCACGGCTTCTCTGCTGTTTTATTGTTCATTTATTACAGTTATAGTCATTGTGTAGGTATTTTAGACTTACTTTACATTGTTCAGGTACCTATTTCCTTTATCATTCCAACCGTACCCCCATTAACATGTCTATCGAGGTGATCACCATCGATCAAAGAATTGTCACTTAGAGTGGTTTCCATGCCCGGAGATGGTATCTACCTTTTCCATTTTCTTTGTTACATATTGCACGGCCATATCAGGCTCACTCTTGATATCCGGAGGAACATTGTGTCTTATGTATTGAATGACTGGGACAGGTTCAAGGTGTGGACTGATGACGGTACAGGAGATAATTATACTACACAGGAGCACTAGAAGAGTGAAATGCTTAAGCCCTTCACCTATGGTTCTGCATTTGATTTGATGGCTGCCGCTGAATTGTTCGGTTGTCGCTTTCAAGTGTACCAAAATGGCCAAATATTTTACACCTTTTGACAGCCGCCAATGCCTCTTAAACATCTTAGATTGACAGGTAACGATTTTAGTAGTGGACACTTTGTTTATGAATGTTTAAACTCTCAAAAGCTGGATGTGAAGTTATCGATGAAACCGGTTGTATGCTTACAACGCTTGACAGATGCCGAATGTCTCTTCAACACAAGTCCTGCAAATACTGTCGTGATTGAAACAAACCATGAAACTCAAACCGATTATGACAGCAGCAATCCAAGCTGTGAGATTTGAGATAAGATTACTGTTCACATGGCCAACTGTAAGTTACATGCTCAAGAGTAAGCTCAGCGCATAGCTTGGTCATGTTACAACCGGAGGGCCGAACTGACAACATGGTATACAGAGATCCTTAACAAATAATTATTGGTATATTTTCCCACAGTTTAAAAAGGTGTAATTTTCTTCTTAATAAAAATTTTAATGTAGTACTTTGCTGTAAGCACGGTATTTTGTTAGTGTGTGTATATATATATATATATATATATATATATATATATATATATATACATATACACACACACACACAGAGTGGTGTGAAAAACTATTTGCCCCCTTCCTGATTTCTTATTCTTTTGCATATTTGTCACACAAAATGTTTCTGATCATCAAACACATTTAACCATTAGTCAAATACAGTATAACACAAGTAAACACAAAATGCAGTTTTTAAATGATGGTTTTTATTATTTAGGGAGAAAAAAAAATCCAAACCAACATGGCCCTGTGTGAAAAAGTAATTGCCCCCTTGTTAAAAAATAACCTAACTGTGGTGTATCACACCTGAGTTCAATTTCCGTAGCCACCCCCAGGCCTGATTACTGCCACACCTGTTTCAATCAAGAAATCACTTAAAGAGGAGCTGCCTGACACAGAGAAGTAGACCAGAATCACCTCAAAAGCTAGACATCATGCCAAGATCCAAAGAAATTCAGGAACAAATGAGAACAGAAGTAATTGAGACCTATCAGTCTTGTAAAGGTTATAAAGCCATTTCTAAAGCTTTGGGACTCCAGCGAACCACAGTGAGAGCCATTATTCACAATTGGCAAAAACATGGAACAGTGATGAACCTTCCCAGGAGTGGCCGGCCAACCAAAATTACCCCAAGAGCGAGAGACGACTCATCCGAGAGGTCACAAAGACCCCAGGACAACGTCTAAAGAACTGCAGGCCTCACTTGCCTCAATTAAGGACTGTGTTCACGACTCCACCATAAGAAAGAGACTGGGCAAAAACGGCCTGCATGGCAGACTTCCAAGACGCAAACCACTGTTAAGCAAAAAGAACATTAGGGCTCGTCTCAATTTTGCTAATCTCAATGATTGCAAAGACTTTTGGGAAAATACCTTGTGGACTGATGAGACAAAGTTGAACTTTTTGGAAGGCAAATGTCCCGCTACATCTGGCGTAAAGGTACACAGCATTTCAGAAAAGAACATCATACCAACAGTAAAATATGGTGGTGGTAGTGTGATGGTCTGGGGTTGTTTTGCTGCTTCAGGACCTGGAAGGCTTGCTGTGATAGATGGATCCATGAATTCTACTGTCTACCAAAAAATCCTGAAGGAGAATGTCCGGCCATCTGTTCGTCAACTCAAGCTGAAGCGATCTTGGGTGCTGCAACAGGACAATGACCCAAAACACACCAGCAAATCCACCTCTGAATGGCTGAAGAAAAACAAAATGAAGACTTTGGAGTGGCCTAGTCAAAGTCCTGACCTGAATCCAATTGAGATGCTATAGCATGACCTTAAAAAGGCGGTTCATGCTAGAAAACCCTCAAATAAAGCTGAATTACAACAATTCTGCAAAGATGAGTGGCCAAAATTCCTCCAGAGTGCTGTAAAAGACTCATTGCAAGTTATCGCAAACGCTTGATTGCAGTTATTGTTGCTAAGGGTGGCCCAACCAGTTATTAGGTTCAGGGGGCAATTACTTTTTCACACAGGGCCATGTAGGTTTAATTTTTTTTCTCACTAAATAATAAAAACCATCATTTAAAAACTGCATTTTGTGTTTACATTTGTTATATTTGACTAATGGTTAAATGTGTTTGATGATCAGAAACATTTTGTGACAAACATGCAAAAGAGTAAGAAATCAGGAAGGGGGCAAATAGTTTTTTACACCACTGTATGTGTGTGTGTGTGTGTGTGTGTATGTATGTATATGTGTATATCTATACTAATAAAAGGCAAAGCCCTGACTGACTGACAGACTCATCACTAATTCTTTAACTTCCCGTGTAGGTAGAAGGCTGAAATTTGGCAGGCTCATTCCTTACAGCTACCTTACAAAAGTTGGGCAGGTTTCATTTCAAAATTCTACGCGTAATGGTCATAACTGGAAGCTATTTTTCTGCATATTATGTAATGGAGTTGAGATCGAAAGCCGTGGGGGTGGAGTTTCATGTGACATAATCACGCCTCCCACATAATCACTCAGTACGTAGAAAACCAGGAAGAGATCTAAAAATCGCTGAAGAAAACATACATTATATAATTAAGGCAGCGAAACCATTAGAAGCGAGCGAGTCACTTGTAAAACCAGATTGAACGGCTCACGTGAATTGACGCAGTGCGCAGACAAAAAGCAACAGTTCCAAAGAGTGCTGAACAAAAACTGAATTACACTGCTACGCTCAAATAGACAAACCACACGCCGTGGCGCAATTGTAGAGGCTTCGCCTCTAGTGCCGGCGTCCGAGGTTCGATTCCCGAGAGGGGATGCACTGAGTATGTACGCGTGCTTCCCGATTCATTTTAGCCTCTCATCCCCTTGGTTCGAGACGTATGAAAAAATATGTGGTTAACACAGAAAGACAGATCACCAATTGAAGCTTTATAAATAATGGATACTTTATTCGCGATCAATGATTGTTTTGGTAAAGCCATACTCAGTGTATTCATTAGATGAATGGTAAAAAAGTAAGAGCGAGGGGAGGGTAACTTATTGAGGCACACAGGCAAAACCACAATAGCACGCGGGGTCGATGTACTGTAGTGCGCGTCAACTCGATCTGAATTGCGCAATCACATTTGAAAAAATATATCTTTTCAAGTTCTATTTAGTCCATATGTGTCAAACTCAAGGCCTGCAGGCCACATCATTTTATATATTATTGTTATTAATGGACCGGGGATATGAAGCGCTGGTAACACGATAAACTACAGATCCCATAATGCAGCGCTTCAGCTGCCTTGCCGAATACTTACCGCCTTAATCAAGTCTAGCTTATGATGCTGCAAGTTATTGTGAAGCTAGCCCACACGATGCCGAAGAGAAAAGGTGATTCTGAACATAGAGCCTTTAAAAACCGATGGGTGGCTGAGTATATGTTTACTGACATTGCCGGTAAACCCGTGTGTCATTTGTGGAGCTAATGTGGCTGTAATTACAGAATTTAATCTAAGACGGCACTATAAGACAAAACATCAAGATAACCTGAAACACCTGAATTGAATGCACAAGATACAGAAAGCAGAAGAGTTAAAGAAGAATCTGACACTTCAGCAGATGTTTTTACCCGTGCAAAATCACAAAGTGATTTCAAATGAAGCTAATTTTATGGGAGACACAAATCTACCAGTGCAGCTTGCCCCACTTTCCCTGTTGCCAAGTAATGTTGAACCAACTTGGCACTACAGTGTTCCCAAATACGCACTTTGCTGATAAACTAAGTGCACTGCGCACTGAGTTCACACTGCGCTTTGGTGGCTTTGAAGAACAAAAAAAGAATTTTGAGTTGTTTCGCAATCTATTTGCTGTCGATGTGGAATCTGCACCTGTGCAGATTCAGATGGAGGTGATTGAGCTGCAGTGTAATGGCACACTGAAGGCAAAGTACGATACTGCACGGCCCGCACAGTTTATTCACTCCATTCCCGCAGAAATGCTCCGCCCGCTACATGCGGCTCGAACCTTGTGCATGTTTGGTACCACATATCTGTGTGAGAAGCTCTTCTCAGTGATGAAGACTAACAAAACAGCACACAGGAGTCGCCTCACTGATGAGCACCTGCAGTCCATCCTGAAAATCTCCACAACACAGAACCTCACACCAAACATAAACAAACTTGTTGCCAAAAAAAGATGCCAGGCGTCTGCTCTGATAAAATGACATAAGAGCAAAGACAACTGAATGATTTGATTTGTTATTGCTGAAAAGAACAAATTTTATTTATATTTCCAGGTTTTGTTATGCACCCTGTTCATATTTGAATTTGTATAATTTTGACAGGATATATTTTTATGGAGAGCAAAATATTAGTTACTTAAGGTTTGAGTTGATTTATTCCGGAATAAAATTCTGTCGACTAAATAAAAATTCCTTCTATTTAAAATTTAAATAGAACTTTGAACAGATACGATCGTTCATAATATCCAGGCGTTATTGCACTGATACGAAATAGCCTGCCCATTTTAATTATTTAGGGATGGATAAATTAAGATTTTGTACAAGTAATGTTTTTCATTTTTCTTCCTTCATGGATTCTGGCACCCCAGCAACAGTTGCTCGCACCCCAAAGACTGTATATATAATACTAGCAAAATACCAAGGCTCAAGAAAGAGAAGTAGTGTGTTAAAGAAGCAATGAAAAGAAAAGGAAACATTTTGAAAATAACGTAACATGATTGTCAATGTAATTGTTTTGTCACTGTTGTGAGTGATGAGTGTTGTCATGTTGTCATATATATATATATATATATATATATATATATATATACACACACAAACATATATATATACATATCTATACATATACACACACACAAACATATATATATACATATCTATACATATACACACACACAAACATATATATATACATACATACATATACACATACATATACATACACACATATATATATACACACACATATATATACATATACATACATATCTACATATATACACACACAGCTATTTCAGATCAGTGCAATACGCTGTTTGTTAAAACGGATGACACCCGCTCTTACGTGCAAGTCTGCGTGGATATTATGAACTATCGATTTGTTCAAGTTCTATTTAAATTTTAAATAGAAGGAATTTTTATTTAGTCGACAGAAATATCTTTGGTAGGAATGGTAAAACAGACAGGAATATTATTCCTGAATAAATCAACTCAAACCTTAAACAACTTATAATATTTTGCTCTCCATAAAAATATATCCTGTCTAAATTATACAAGTTAGAAATAAAGTAAACATTAAAAGAACAAACATTCAAATTTCTTTACTCTTATGTAATTTTATATATAAAAATAAACTTAGATTTTAAATATCCCAAAAGATTTTGCTCTCCATAAAAATATATCCTGTCAAAATTATACAAATTCAAATATGAACATGCTGCATAACAAAACCTGGAAATATAAATAAAATGTGTTCCTTTCAGCAATAACAAATCAAATCATTCAGTTGTCTTTGCTCATATGTCATTTTAGAGCTGGACGCCTGGCATCTTTTTTTGGCAACAGGTTCGTTTCTGTTTGGTGTGAGGTTCTGTGTTGTGGAGATTCTCAGGATGGATTGCAGGTGCTCATCAGTGAGGCGACTCCTGTGTGCTGTTTTGTTAGTCTTTATCACTGAGAAGAGCTTCTCACACAGATATGTGCTACCAAACATGCACAAGGTTCGAGCCGCATGTAGACGGACTTTTTGTTCTTCAAAGTCACCAAAGCGCCGTGCAAACTCAGTGCGCCAGTTTATCAGCAAAGTGCGATTTGGGAACACCGTAGTGACGACTTGGTTTAACATTACTTGGCAACAGGGAAAGTGGGGCAAGTGGTTGTGTCTCCCATAAAAGCAGCTTCAATTGAAATCACTTTGTGATTGTGCACGGGTAAAACGTCCGCTGAAGTGTCAGATTCTTATTTAATTCTTCTGCTTTCTGTATCTTCTGCATTGCATTCAGGTCTTTCAGGTTACCCTGATGTTTTGTTTTATAGTGCCGTCTTAGATTAAATTCTGTAATTACAGCCACATTAGCTCCACAAATGAGACACACGGGTTCAGTAAACATATACTCAGCCTCCCATCGGTTTTAAAGGCTCTATTTTCAGAATCAACTTTTCTCTTCAGCATCGTGTGAGCTAGCTTCGCAATACCTTGCAGCATCATAAGGTAGACTTGATTAACGCGTAACTGTTCGGCAAGGCAGCTGAAGCGCTGCATTATGGGATCTGTAGTTTATTGTGTTACCAGCGCTTCATATACCCGGCTTTAATAACAATAATACAGTATATAAAATGATCTCGGGGCGGATATAATTACACGCCGGGCGGATGTGGCCCGCGCCCTTGAGTTTGACACATATGGACTAAATAGAACTTGAAAAGATATATTTTTTCAAATGTGATCGCGCAATTCAGATAGAGTTGACGCAAGACTACAGCCTGCATGCCTCAATAAGTCATCCTCCCTGCCCTTACTTTTTACCGCTCATCTAATGAATACACTGAGTATGGCTTTACCAAAACAATCATTGATGGCTAATAAAGTATCCATTATTCGAGTATGTAGATCGGGTTATATATATATACATATATATATATACCCGCGAGAAGTAGTGTGTTAAAAAGCTAGAAAAGAAAAGGGAACATTTTAAAAATAACGTAACATGACTGTCAATATACAGTATTTGTTTTGTGAGTGTTACTGAGTGTTGCTGTCATCAAGGATTTGATTATCATTATTTCTTTCAATCAGGTTCGATTTGTAGGATGTGTTGTGTTCAAGTTACATTCCGTGTTTGTCAATCGCTGTAAAGATGACAGGTTTCATTCATCGATTCGCTTCTTACTGCATCAATAAACAGCTCGCCTTCTTCTTTATCTGAGACCTGACACACTGCATGCACGGGTTTTTTACACTGTCTTCCTTTAGCGGACATTGACTTTTTCCAACGTGTGCTTTGTTTCCGCAGTAGCTGGATTTATGAATATGCTTGTATCAGACGCTTCATATTTTTTGCTGCCTTTTCAATTGTGTAATTCGGTTTTGTTCAGCCTTTTGGAACTGTTGCTTTTATCTGTGCACTGCGCCAGTTCACGGAGCCACTCGGTGTACATGCATCGGGTTCCCAGCTGTGCTGGTGCCATCTCGCTATGTCCATGGCTGTATTTAATGTTACCTTAGTCCTGGCACTTAAAACTTTCTCTCGCAGTTTCGCTGAGTTTGTGTCAAACACCACCCTGACCATCTCATCTTCCTCTCCATAAGCACAGTCCTTCACCCGTGAATATTTACCCGTGGCAGTTTGCTATTGGATTGCCGCTGACGGACGGCCTTATATGGGCAGGCACTAAATTACAAACGCCAGCGGCAGCCTGTCTATGAACTTAATTTAAAGTGTAGGTTTACATCGTGCTTTGTTTCCGAAGTAGCAGAACTCATGAATATGGTTGTATATGTCACTCGCTCGCTTCTTATTGTTTCGCTGCCTTCTCAATTATATAATGCATGTTTTCTTCAGTGCTTTTTTGAGGTCTTCCTGGTTTTCTATGTACTGCGTGATTACGGGGAGGCGTGATGATGTCACACGAAACTCCCCCCACGGCGTTGAAGCTCATCTCCATTACAGTAAATGGAGAAAAACTGCTTCCAGTTATGACCATTACGCGTAGAATTTCGATATAAAACCTGCCCAACTTTTGTAAGGAAGCTGTAAGGAATGAACCTGCCAAATTTCAGCCTTCCACCCACACGGGAAGTTGGAGAATTAGTCAGTGAGTGAGTGAGTGAGGGCTTTGCCTTTTATTAGTATAGATGTATAGCAAAATACCTGCGATTGGCAGCGGAGAAGTAAAAAGAAAAGGAAACATTTTAATAATAACGTAACATGATTGACAATGTAATTGTTTTGTCATTGTCATGAGTGTTGCTGGCATATATATATATATATATATATATATATATATATATATATATATATACATACATATATATACATATACATATACATATCTACATATATACTGTATATACACATATATATATATACATATATATCTACATATATATATATATATATATATATATATATATATATATATATATATATTAGGTGGGACTCGATTAAAAAATTAATCCAATTAATTAGAGGCTGTGTAAGAATTAATCTTGATTAATCGTATGTAATCGCACACGAAATTTGCCCCAAATCGCAAATGTTTTTTTTTTTTAAAAACGGTTTTAGTGGGCTTACAGAATCAAATAATAGACATGGACATGAATATTGTAAACTGAAGCTGTTTTAATTTCTGAAAAAAGCTTTAAACTGCATTTGAATTCAAAACAGAAACAAAAATATCATCCCTGGTTAAAATTGGGCAGACTTAAAAATAAAGTGGTAGTTTAAGTACTTTAAGTACATTTTCAGAATAGTATTGTCTTTAAATAATAATAACCAAAATTTCAACATAAAGTGCAGTTTTTCTTCTTAAAAAATAAGTCAGAAACATAAAAGGTAATTTGACCAGCTTACTCTTTAAACTCTGAGTAACATTAGCCAAAATTATTTTGTACATTAGGCTAAAACAGTGTGATCATTGAACATTTTGTAATTAGATGTATTTAGAATTACTAACGGTCACGGAAGTCCAATGATCCCCAGTAAGAGCCACAAAGTCCGCTTTCTGTAATGCATCTAATTTTGCTTGCTTTTCAGTGTGCACAAAACCATGCTTTTATCAAGGCTTCGCTCGGGTAGTCGAAATGATCAGTCGTAGGAACGCGCTTTATTCCGACTCTAACATTTTTGTAGCTGTGATGTGTGCATCAGTGTAATGGATGTACCAGGAAATCATGCATTGACAAAAGTTCCCGCTTGCTTGGAATTGAAAGTGTGATTAAATGCGTTATTTTTAACGCTATGGAGTACATGCATCAAGCTTCTCAGCTGTGCTTGTGCTAAGAAAGGGAAAATTTTAAAAATAACGTAACATGATTCTGCTAACCTAATATTTTTCATACGCCCCAAACCAAGGAGATGCTAAGGTAAAATGAATCGGTAGCGCTGACATAGTCAGTACACCCTCTCGAATCAACCTCAATGTCGGCGTTAGAGGCTTAAGACTCTACAATTAGCCACAGCGTGTGGCTTGTCTATGCTAAAGTATGTATTGTAGATCGGGTATATATATACATTTATATATATACCCGTACGCAGTGGAGAAGTAGAAGTTATGAAAAGAAAAGGGAACATTTTAAAAATAACGTAACATGATTGTCAATATACAGTAATTGTTTTGTGAGTGTTATTGAATGTTGCTGTCATCAAGGATTTGATTATCATTATTTCTTTCAATCAGGCTCGTATTTGTAGGATGTGTTCAAGTTACATTCCGTGTTTGTCAATCGCTGTAAAGATAAGAGGTTTCATTCATCGATTAGTTCCTTACTGCATCAATAAACAGCTCGCCTTCCTTTTATCTGTGATGTGACAAACTGCATGCACGGTTTTTTTTACACTGTCTTCCTTTAGCAGGACATTCACTTTTTCCACCGTGTGCTTTGTTTCCGCAGTAGCTGCACTTATGAATATGATTGTATGTATAAGACGCCTCATATTTTTTGCTGCCTTCTCAATTGTGTAATTCGGTTTTGTTCAGCACTCTTTGGAACTGTTGCTTTTGTCTGCATTGCGCCAGTTCACGGAGCCGCTTGGTGTTCTTGCATCGAAGGTTCCCAGCTGTACTGGTGCCATCTCGTAATGTCAGCTAAGACCCGCACTTAAAAGTTTCTCTCGCAGTTTCAATGAGTTTGTGCGAAACACCACCCTGACCATCTCATCTTCCTCTGCATAAGCACAGTCCTTCACACGTGAATATTTACCGCAGTGTTTGTATTGGATTGCCGCTGATGGACGGCCTTATATGGGCAGGCACTAAATTACAAACGCTAGTGGCAGCCTGTCTATGAACTTAATTTAATATAAACTTACGGTTCACGCTGCTTTGTTTCCGCAGTAGCTGTACTTATGAATATGCTTGTATGCATCATTTGCTTCATAATGTTTTTCTGCCTTCTCAATTGTGAAATGGCGTTTTGTGCTCATCGCTGTTTGGAGTTCTTCCTTGTTCTCTACGTACTTACGTAGGAGGCGTGATGATGTCACACTAAACTCCCCCACGCCATCTCCAACTCAAGACTCCATTACATTATATGGGGGAAAAATAGCTTCCAGTTATGACCCTTATGCGTAGAATTTCGAAATGAAACCTGCCTAACTTTTGTAAGTAAGCTGTAAGGAATAAGCCTGCCAAATTTCAGCCTTCTACCTACACGGGAAGTTGGAGAATTAGTGATGAGTGAGTGAGTGAGGGCTTTGCCTTTTATTAGTATAGATATATATGCAGGTGCGACTCTCTCCAACTACCTCATTAACTCCCCGTGGTCGTGCAATTGCGCTCATGGACAGTGACACGGCTTTATGGATTTGAAACTTTTACTATAAAGTGAATATACTGTACACGGACAGTATAATACTGTATATCGTGTCACTGTAAGTAGTTTGCACTACACATACATGTTACCTACTGTAGGTATTAGCTTCAAAAGCTTTGTTGTGAAAAACTGAGATTTGGAAGTTTGTGTTATTTGTGCATCTTTATTTTGTAAATGTTGCTTATTTTTACTCTTTTTTTTTTTTTTTATTTGGAAATATCAGAATTTGCACATTTTATATTTGTCTTATTACAACATTTATTATGTTCAAACAGTTACTCAGTAATTCAGTAGTCTTTTCACCAAATACTTTTTTACTCTTGAGTAATTGTTTGGATGATTGTTTTTTACTTCTACTTGAGTAATATTATTTTGAAGTAATGCTACTCTTAATTGAGTACAATTTTTGGCTGCTCTACCCACCTCTGCTCACTAGATTCTATCTTAATAATATATAAGGTTAATTAAAGATTTCAAAGCATTACAGTTGTATGAATCTGGCTGAGAATATTACTGAAACAGCACCCTTCTGTTCAGGACTTGTGTAACCTGCAACTCTGATGTAATTAAAGACATCAGCCATCCTGCATATTCACATTTATTCCGTCAAACAGTGAAGGACTATTTGCATTTGCAATTCTGAATTAGAGGACAGCTTTTATCCACAGATGTTAAAGCTTCTTAACTTTTCCTGAGAACTTTTTACAACGTTTATTTTGTTTTATGCATGTTGTTGGAACTTTACTGCGGTTATTAGTTTGTTGTTGACAGTACATTGACATTTTTACTTGTATATGTACAAATGACAATTTGAACATGAAATGTGCTCCTACTTAAAGCGTGATTGTTAGGTCAGAGTAAGTATTAGTTTAAAGATTAACAGATGTTAAATGTTAACCAAAACACCCAACGAATATACTTTTTTGGTAACCTTTTAATCCTCCATTTTCCCCCCTTTATAGTAATGGTGATCCATATCGGCTATACAACCTGGATGTATTCCAGTACGAATTATACAATCCTATGGCCCTGTATGGAGCAGTTCCCCTAATGCTTGCCCACAATACCCAAAGAACACTTGGCATTTTCTGGTTAAATTCAGCTGAGACATGGGTGGATATAAGTTCAAACACTGCTGGCAAGGTGAGTGTTGTAATCCATGGTTAGGATGTACTTAGTTTTCCTGCATAGGTTTAATTTCATGCCAGTTTGTAGTCTATTATATAACCAATTGCACTGAAGGCATACAACATACCCATCCCTCGATACAACAGATTGCGTTAGTGTTGGAGATTGGTTATCTTCTACTCATCCTATTGTACAAAGAACATAAAACATTTTAATCCCTTTGTTGTCATCACTAAACATAATATGCTTAACGTGAAAGTGAAATAATTACAGGTTTTTGAAATTTACAGGGTCATAGTTGAAGTCTCCAGGAATTGCTTCAAAATATTGTTTTTGTCATCTTACTCGAGTGTTCCATGCATGGTCCCCCACCTAATTACCAATCCACAGTGCGAGCCGTTACTCATCAATTGTATGAATGATGCAAGGTATAACAGGCTCTGTCATGGAATGTTGCTCAATCCATTGTTCCTTCAGTAGTATTTTTTTTTTTTCTTTAGGCCTTAAGGTTTTCCTGCTAGGGTGTGTGGAAAACTTTCTGCAAGTAATGTCGCTAGTCTTTTCACAATTTCTCAACCATGTTCCGAAATGTCTGGCTTAAGACCTGGCTGCCTTGAAGATGCTTTATTGTAAAAAAAATTTTGCCATTCTCAAGTGTGAGAACAAAGTAATACTATGCAGTTATCTCCTTCCTGTGTCAAGACTTTAGTCCTTGTTCGACTTTTTAAATATGTAGGCAATTCTCTGTTTTCAGGGATGTTCCAGATCATGAGTTCTATAAATGGTTCACTCTGGTTATTTTCCCATTAAAACAATGTGTGTTTCATGTTCTTGTTACTGAATGATATGCTTTGTCTTATGGTTTACATTAGTTTGCCAAATTCTCATTTATGATCTATGTATGTATATGGTGTATAGATTTTGTAATCTGTTCATCATTGAAAAGCGTATGCTAATAAGATGTATAATTTTGTGTGCAACTTTTTTGCTTCTGTAAATTAAAATTATATTTTTTAAAACTACAGACTGTTTTTGGTAAGATGTTGGATTATGTGCAGGGATCTAAAGAAGCACCCCAGACTGATGTACGCTGGATCTCTGAAAGTGGCATTATAGATGTGTTTATACTGTTGGGACCCAAGCCTACTGATGTTTTCCACCAGTATGCTTCACTGACAGGTACTCGGTTTTACTAATTAGTCACCTTTTTCAAGAACAGAATGCTAAAGAACTTGAGTTTGGAACTTGATATCATGAATGAGTAATTTTGTATCACCAAATAATTTATTGTGTATTCCCTATGTAAATTTGATATAAAACTGGTGCAGTATATTTTTACATTGCACTGTAACTTTTTGAACAGAAATCCATTAGCCACCTTAATCATTATTCAATGATTCCTTCATCTCATGCCAGGTGACTGGTCATGCTTTGATTTTATACTGCTTAAAACAGCTTTGGTTAGCTTTAACTTTGTTTTGTAGAATCTAGTACAGTACAGTGGCATGCAACAGTATTCAGTCCCCTTGAAAGTCATCTTTTTCTGCATGATAAAGGATTTGTACACATTCATCCATTCAATATTTTAATGTTAACTGTTTTGTTGTAACAATACATTTCCAAAGTCAAAATAAACCATTTTCTACAAATATTTAACTGAAGGAGAAAAACTCAAAGTTGAAGTGTTTAAACCTCTGTGCTTTGGAAGCCCCAGGTTTACACAAATAACAAATAAATCACTAATGATACAATGGTGACAGCCATTTGACCATAATTAAACATAATTAGGTACTACTTGCAAGTCCTTTATATCTCTGGATACATAAAACAATTTTTGTAAGAGCCATGTCTTTGTTGGACCATCACTGCAAAAATTAAGACAATGGAGCATTCTGCTGACATGAGAAACAAGGTCATTGAAATGCATAAGGCAAGAAATGGATACAAAAAATATTGAAGTTGACTGTCCTGTTACACTGGTAGATCCATTATCAGAAAGTGGAAGATTCATCACATCACTCAGATGACTCTAGAACAGGCCCTCCCTCAAAACTAAACAAGACATAGACCGGTGAGAGCAGCTATAAAAAATACATCTGTCACTCTTTGCTCTTTGACGAAAACTGGAATGAAGGTGCAGTGGTCCACAATTTCAAGAGCTCTCCATTAAACAGGCCTCTATGGGAGTGTAGCAAGAAAGAACCCATTCCTTAAGTTTTGCATAAAAGTATGTATGGCATTTGCTACAAAGTGTGAGAGAGACTCGGATTAGATATGGGAGATTTTAAGGTCATTTGCTACCAAAATAGAACTTTTTGGCCAGATTGCAAAGAGGTACATGTGGTGTAAAACTAACACTGCCTATTCTTCAAGAAATACCATACATGTGGTGAAATATGGTGGTTGCAGCATTGTGCTGTTCGGATGCTTTTCATGTGCTAGGAATCTGTTCAGAGTTGAAAGGACAATAGATGGACACATACTGCACAATATTCGAGGAAAAACCTGTTTCAGTTTGCTATACGAACCTATGGCTTTGGAGGAAGTTCACCTTTCACCATGATAATGACCCTAAGTGTAAGGCCAAAGTGACGCTGTAATGGCTCAGAAAGTTGAATGTTTTTGGAATGGACCAGGCAAAGCCCTGATCTTAACCTTATTGAGAATGTGTGAAACTACTGTCCAGAGGTGCCATCCCACCAATCTAGAGGATCTCTTTGAATTCGGCCAAGAAGAATGGGGAAGAATCATTTGTAAACAATGTGCAAGCTGGTACATACTTTCCCCAAAATAATTATTACAGCAAAATGGTTCTCAAAAAAGTATTAAATGTGCAGGGCTTGAATACTTATGTAAACACTAGCTTTTGAGCTTTTCTTCACTTAACTAGCTACAGGAAATGGTTTCTTTTGCTATAACAAAATATTTCTAAAGTCAAAAGAGTTCACATTAAAAATACTGAATGTACAAGCAGTTGTACAAATATTTTGCCATGCAGAAAATTACAATGACTTTCAAGGGGATTTAATACTTTTGCATGCCACTATATAGTGTTTCAGCTTTGTTTCTGTGTTTTACTGTAATTCGTTTTATTTTGTCTTCTGCCACAGCATGTTTATCTTAGTTAACATTAATTTGTTTTTCCTTTAGTTCTTCGAGGTAATGTTGGATCAGTTTATTGTTGGCTGATGTCCCTAGTGTACTTTTAATTATCAATATAACCCATTCTTGATTTTTCAGAAAGAGCCTTTAACTAAAACAAATACTTTTTTGCATTTGTCTCAAAAGTTTTCTTGTTACATAATAGCCACTGGCAAATTATTGAAACATATAAACAGCAAGGCACAACAGAACAGAATATTTACATTTTTAAGATGCTTTACTGCCTTATTTTGGGTAAAGCCAAGGTTTTCTTTATCTACTAAGGCTGGAATTAGCAAAGCGGAGTTACGCATGCAGAGCCTTGACTGGTTGGGAAAACAAAGAAAAAAAAAATAGAAATATAAAGGAGGGGGGGGGGGCCATAAGTTTTGACTCCTACCTAGGAGAAAATAGAGACAAAAAAAATACAGAAGCATCCATTGCATAGGAGAGTCAATCACATTCCCAGGATGCTTATTCCATAGTAAATGGAAAAGCTTTTAATATATCCTCTGATAAAGCTTGCCTTCCCCCATTTAAGAATTGTTAATGGAGAGTTAATTGGTATTCTTCCAGTTGAGCATACAGATGGGGCCAGATTTGTTGGAACCCTTAACTCATTGGAAAAAGTGCAGCATGCCCCCGTGAAAATTGATTTAAATGAAAAGCAGTTGTCCCATTTATACCTGCGTGCCTTTGATTCGCTGTCATTGAGCAAAACAAACATAGTATAGATAAAGTATTTATCATTCAAAAAAGTTCTTTCAAAATGGCCTGGAAACATTTGTTGGTACCCCTACAAAAGATTATTATAATTGAATTACAGTGATTTTTTTTTTCTCCCAAAACTAGCCATTTTCACTAAATTAGTATCCCACATCTCATACAATTAGTCATTCAGCCTTGATTAAATGGAGTAAAGTGGTCCTTTTGCTGCTTGGTATCAACATCAATGAACATGGTCCAGAGAAAGAAAAGCTGATATACAAATAACAGGTGCAAATACAGTATCAGTATATTTAAGGGCCATGAGACTGTAGTAGGATTGGGTATTGTATAGATTTTATTGATTCCGATTCTGCTTATTGATTCCAGTTCTTATCAGTTCAGTTCTGATTCCAATATGGTTAAAAAAATGATCAAAATATTTAAATAACAAAAAACTGCCTTTATTCTCTTTAAAGAGTTGAAGTTAAAGTTTTACCCCAAAGGTTACTTGAAGCAGTAAAACAAAGAGGGTATTTCAAGATAAAATAATTATAAAATAATATTTCTTCAACCTAAATAGCACAAATACAGTAAAAATTGTGTGCATCAGTGCAGCAATAAAGTCAACAGTTCTTGTTGAGAAAAATCAGCATAACAGCCTTTTCTGGTAGTATGCCTAGTTTTATGAACTGTACCTTTTTTTTTTTTTTTTATTGCCACATCCATATTTTTTACATTTTTTACAGTGATAGCATTTACATTAATGTGGATGCAGAATATCACTGATTTAATCAGCCACCTTTGGTCCTGTTTGTGCTTTATAAACTTTTAAGAACTTTTATCTCATTTTGTCTGCAGTGATGTAATGTGCTGTCTCTGTGATATACTGTGTTGTTTCTGTTCTGAATTAGACAAATATTTGTCCATCTGTTGCTGTTTAAAGCTACTTTGCTAACATTTCCAGGCTCAGATATTAGTTTTGATTTCTCTGCCTCATAACAAGCAGGCACCAAATGATAAGATAAAAACATGTCTAGAAGGGGGAGTTCTTACTGCTGCACCACTCAAGCAGTTGTGTCAGCATCGTACCTTAACCAAATTTCTTTTTCTTCAGTTATACTCTTAAATTATATAAACAAGCGCTCTTGTTTTTTTTTATGCTTGTAAATTCTGTGAAAGTGTTTTTTTGATATTTGGAATTTAGTCTACACACATTATACACTTCATGTCAAAATTTTATTAGCACTATAACATGAAAAACGTTTGTTTTAGCTATGTGTTCAGCATTTCTTGCCTCTCATTTCCTGTCATCTTACATTTACCCAGATTGTTGTAGACACAGAACACACATGAAATGCATGTGTACCAGTTAACAATATATTTACCCCATACAACTCCAGGCATCTCATACCCGGATAAACTTCAGCTGGGAGAACTTTCTGTCTGACTTGAGCTGTGCCACTTGGGGTTGGGGGACTGAAATAGCAGACTGCTTGTGCTGATCAACACATTTGCAAAACAAAAGAGACTAATGGAGAGGTGCGAAGGAATTTAAGGTGGCCCAGGATTACGGCTTTTTTTTGTAGGCTTCAGGGATTTTTTTTGAAAATCTGTTGTTGCATTTCTGTTTCTTAAACACGCTCCCCTACAATTTTAGGACAGTACCCCCTTCCCTTACCTCACTATTTTGTTCTTGGATCTACAGTTGTATTGTGCTCAGAACAGTTTTTAAAACGCCTCTCCAACACTATATCAGTATCACTATGCTGCTGTTGCTGTTCTGAATTACTCTTGAACTTGAAGTCCCGAGTTAATGCTGCTTTATGATAGATTATTTATGTATTCGTAGAGCCAAGCAAAAGCCGATTTCCTTTGCCATTAATGACTTTAGAATATAACTGCTATTTTTTCAGATTTTGCCTTTTTTATATGAATAAAACAGCTTTATAATTTTAAAGAGCCTTTCAATTGTCTTTCTTGCTTATTCAGCTACCTTAACATATGGTTTCACACACAGTCTGAGTTGGCTGCTGATTTAATGCACATTGCTAAAAACAATGATGTGGAATTAACATCAGTATAAATATAATAAAGCATGTAGCATTCAGAATATCAATGGCTGTTTTGTTTAACATTTTTGAGCAGTTGAAAGCATTTGTCACATTGTGTTCTGTGACAGTCCTGTTTTTGTGAAGGTTGGTGTTTTCAGAAATCTCATTTAAAGTTTGCAGATGCTTAAATATAAATAAAAAAAATATGAATAAAGTAGATATGGTGTAAATATATGTGCAAAATCCAAAATACTCCAACATTGGATTATATTCAAGAGTTTTACTAATTTAATCTGAGCATTCAAGCCATACATTTTTTTTTTTTAAAAACACTAATTTCACGGCCCTTGTGTGTACTTTTGGTTCTTCACAGGAACACAAGCTTTGCCTCCTTTGTTTACAATTGGATATCATCAGTGCCGTTGGAACTATAACGACCAGGAAGATGTGCATAATGTTGATGCAGGGCTTGATGATCATGATATTCCTTGTGATGTTATCTGGCTGGACATTGAACACACTGATGGCAAGCGCTATTTTACTTGGGATCCAAACAAGTTTCCAAAGCCCCAAGATATGCTTCAGGAGCTGGAGGCAAAGAAAAGAAAGGTTAAAAATTTGATATCTGCTTTTACATAGCTATTAATGTAAACTACTACTTGCTTTAAATGAGAGTATCTCTGAAGTTGTTATACATAACTCAGAATATTTAATTACCTGTTTTATTTATTAATTTCTACCACACTAGTCATTTTATAACATATTAAAAAACAAACTTGCCCTCTAGTGGGACAAGTTTGATAAAACCTGTTCAAGTTAGAAATCGGGCAGGACAAAAATATGCCTAATCATCTCTTCAGCAAATGCTTGAAGAGGGAGACTTCTTCACAGCAGTCTGTTACAGAATGATCAGAATAATAGGGGCAGAGGTGCATTTTATAAACAGTTTAATTTACATAATAGTGCTAATTAATACATACACATCTCCTGACATTTTCTCTGATTGGTTTGTTGGCTTGCACTTCCAGATAACTTAAAAAATAAAAATGTCTATTTTACTGTACACATACTCTTCTTATCTATACTATAGTATATGTAATTTAAGGCAAATACAAATGCCTAACAGATGTTATAAAATTAATTCTCAAGCACCTACATAACTTAATGATAAAATGGAATTGTGTAATAAATGGACATGCAAGACAACTTGCTTACCTCTGAGTTTTCTGTAAAATATTTTGCTCTTTGATCTTTCCTTCAGATGGTCACCATCGTGGATCCTCATATTAAGGTAGACAGTGGGTATAAGATCTACAATGAAATTCGATCACGTGATTTATATACCAAAAACAAGGATGGCAATGATTATGAAGGCTGGTGCTGGCCAGGTGAGGACTGTTATCCTTTAAAATTCATTGTAAACCTTTAATTCAGCGGGTAATGTTGCTTACAGTTTCCAGTGTTTCATATTGTATTTTTAGGCA
Organism: Polypterus senegalus; assembly: GCF_016835505.1. Lineage (NCBI taxonomy): Eukaryota > Metazoa > Chordata > Cladistia > Polypteriformes > Polypteridae > Polypterus > Polypterus senegalus. The sequence goes on along the minus strand of NC_053161.1, from coordinate 12,410,553 downwards.
ATTTATAGTGCTTGCTATCACTTTACTCCAAAGATTATTTTAGGAATTATATGCTGTGTGAAAGGTGCTCAGAGACCTGTATTTTAAAAAAAAAAAATGAAAACTGTTTTTCATTGTATATAAATACAGTACATTAATTAAAATATAAGATTCATATTTTTCTTTTAAATTAATATACGTGCTGCACATTATTAATAGGGATTAAACTAATTGTTTAAAATGCCTTAATATTTGTATTTGATAACCTAATGAGAAATACATTTTTTACTGTACCTCCAGGGGTAAAATTGTTACCATAATTGTGAAGAAATTGTATATTTAACAATGCTTGCTTTTTGTTTCTAGGAAATGCTGGATACCCTGACTTTACTAATCCAGAAATGAGATCCTTGTGGGCAAAAATGTTTGCTTATGATCAATACGAGGTATTCAGACTAGAGACAAAATTTGCATTTGGATTTTTGTGTTTTGGCTGCATGGTATTTTGATTCCATCATCTCTATCCCTCCCCAGAACAGGCCAATTAATTATACATATACAAATGACAGGAATTTTGTGGTTAATATTGCTGCTGCTTCTTTGTCTTGTCTTTGTACAATGCCTTGTTTGTGTTTTTTAATTTTAAATTTAAATTTTAATTCTATTTTTAATTATTTGCACGTCATTTTACACTGTGGACCCTGTCCTTTGCAGTTTCATCTGTCTATATTTGTATGTGGTTGAGATGACAAAGTTTACTTTGACTTGAAACATTTGGCTGCTTGTCTTTAGGGATCTAGAGAGAATCTTTATACCTGGAATGATATGAACGAGCCTTCAGTGTTTAATGGACCCGAGGTCACCATGCATAAGGATGTTGTACATAATGGTGGTTGGGAGAACAGAGATGTTCACAATCTGTATGGATATTATGTGGTGAGTTGTACGTTCATTTTCTTGTCACTTTTTTGTTTACGCTACTTACGGCATCTGGCTTTCTTTTCACATATGTACATATGTTTGCTAGTTTCGCTTATGCCATCTTTGCCAGAGTCTTCTTGACCAACCGAGAAATCTAATCATCCAACGAAAAAACTCATAAATCCGGCCCACCTTGAATCCCTTCGCACCTCTCCATTAGCGTCTTTTGTCTTCTAAATGTCGATAAGCCCAAGCAGCCTGCTATACCATCCCCCCCAACGCCTCAGAACGGGCAAGAAGTTCTCTCAGTTTCCTGCCTTGATTATCTGGGAGTGAGAATTGTTAAGGGGAAATAATTTGAGTGTTTTGTGTCTACAACAATCTATGTAAACGCATTGTTAAAACAAGTTTTTCATGTTTTAGTAATAAATGATGGAATGTAGACATCAACTGTATAATATGTGAAGGCTGATGGACAAATATCAAATAAACACTTTCACAAAAGGTGCAAGTACAATACGACAACTTCCATGGTGCTGTGGTTAGAACTGCCAACTTATAATCCGGAGGTCGTTGGTTCGAAACCTGCCCCCCAGGAAATTTACCATTTTTGAGTAGTGAGCTGCTCTTATTGTTAATATTACACAATAATAAAACAATACATTTAATTTGTCTGTAACAGCCGCTGTAAATGTATAGCATTTGTAAAAGTTAGCATTGAAGGGGGAGACCTGTCCGGAGGCAGGAGGAGAGGAGGAAGGTAAAGAGAGTGGAACGAAGGGTAGGAACTTTGAATGTTGGCAGTATGACTGGTAAGGGGAGAGAGTTAGCAGATATGATGGAGAGAAGGAATGTTGATATATTGTGTGCGCAAGAGACTAAATGGAAGGGGAGTAAGGCCAGGTGGATTCAAATTATTCTATCATGGTGTGGATGGGAGGAGAAATGGGGTAGGAGTTATTCTGAAGGAACAGTATGTCAAGAGTGTTTTGGAGGTGAAAAGAGTGTCAGACAGAGTAATGATTATGAAGCTGGAAATTGGAGGTGTGATGATGAATGTTGTTAGTGCATATGCGCCACAGGTTGGATGTGCAGTGGGTGAGAGAGAAGATTTCTGGAGTGAATTGGATTAAGTGATGAACAGTGTAACCAAGGGACAGAAAGTGGTGATTGGAGCGGATTTCAATGGGCATGTTGGTGAAGTGGAGTGGAGGCGAGGAGGTGATGGGTAGGTATGGTGTCAAAGAGAGGAATGAAGGTCAGGGGATAGAGGATTTTGCCAAAAGGATGGACATGGCTGTGGTGAATACGTATTTTAAGAAGAGGGAGGAACATAGGGTTTACGTACAAGAGTGGAGGGAGATGCACACAGGTAGATTACATCCTATGCAGAACAGTTGATCTGAAGGAGTTTGAAGACTGCAAAGTGGTGGCAGGGGAAAGTGTAGTTAAGCAGCATAGGATGGGGGTCTGTAGGATGACATTGGAGATCAAGAAGAGGAGAGTGAGGGCAGGGCCAAGGATTAAATGGTGGAAGTTGACAAACGAAGATTGCAAGGTTGAGTTTAGGGAGGAGGTGAGACAGGCACTGGGTGGCAGTGAAGAGTTACCAGACAGCTGGGAAACTGCAGCAGATGTAGTAAGGGTGACAGCAAGAAGAGTGCTTGAGGTGACATCCGGAAAGAGGATGGAGGAAAAGGAAACCTGGTGGTGGAATGAGAAAGTACAGAAGAGTATACAGAGGAAGAGGATGGCAAAGAAGAAGTGGGATAGTCCGAGAGATTCATGAATTAGACAAGAGTACAAGGTGAAGAGAGAGGTGGCGAAGACTAAAGAAAAGGCGTATGAGAGGTTGGAGAGGGAGAAAAGGACCTGTACTGATAGGCTAGACAGAGGGACCAAGCTGGGAAAGATGTGCAGCAGGTTAGGGTGATAAAGATGGAAACGTACTTACAAGCAAGAAGTGTGTGTTGTTCAGTTGGAAAGAGTACTTTGAGAGGCTGATGAATGAAGAGAACGAGAGAGAGAAGATGTTGGATGATGTGGAGATAGTGAAGTAAGGACAGCTTTGAAGAGGATGAAAAATGGAAAGGCTGTTGGTCCACATGACATACCAATGGAAGCATGGAGGTGTTTAGGAGAGATGGCAGTGGAGTTTTTAAACAGATTGTTTAATGGAATCATAGAAAGTGAGAGGATGCCTGAGGAGTGGAGAAGTAGTATACTGGTAACAGTGTTTAAGAATAAAGGGGATATGCAGGACTGCAGTAACTACAGGGGAATAAAATTGATGAGCCACAGCATGAAGTTATGGGAAAGAGTAGTGGAAGCTAGGTTAAGAAGTGAGGTGATGATTAGTGAGCAGCGGTATGATTTCATGCCAAGAAAGAGCACCACAGATGCAATGTTTGCTCTGAGGATGTTGATGGAGAAGTTTAGAGAAGGCCAGAAGGTTGCATTGCATCTTTGTGGACCTGGAGAAAGCATATGACAGGGTGCCTCGAGAGGAGCTGTGGTATTGTATGAGGAAATCGGGAGTGGCACAGAAGTATGTAAGAGTTGTACAGAATATGCACGAGGGAACTGTGACAGTAGTTAGGTCTACAGTAGGAGTGATGGATGCATTTAATGTGGAGGTGGCATTACATCAGGGATCGGCTCTGAACCCTTATTTGCAGTGGTGGACAGGTTGACAGACAAGATTAGACAGGAGTCCCTGTGGACTATGATGATTGCTGATGACATTGTGATCTGTAGGGATAGTAGGGAGCAGGTTGAGGAGACCTTGCCTTCTCCATATCTCACCGTTACTTGAATTCTTTTTTTATTCAGTTTTATTGAGTGTTTCTGCTCATGCTGAATTAGTATGCACTTTATGGTCCATGATGTCAAAGCCGCAATGACAAAGAAGCAGAGACATAGGTATATGTGTTATTTGGAATAACTCATTTTATGACCTGTATAGTACATTTCAGAAAACATTGTGGCACTGATGCAACATTATTCATATTATTCAAATTCATTCACACGCCGCCTTTTTCTTGTAATCAGTGACCGGAATTTTTTTTTTTTTTGTTCGCCCCGATTTTGCCCTTGCAGTCTCCTCATTTTGTTGCACGGTACTGTTTCTTTTGTACTCCAGGACATGCAGAGGAAAGAATAGTGCAGAGAGGTCAGTTCCGCGCTATATGCAGTCATCAAGGACCATCCTTTCTACGTTTACGACGTGTACCTGTTGCGATGTACATACTTTTCTCTGTGCTGTGTTACTATTACACTGAAGTGGCTGTGGGGAACATCGATCTTGGAACAGAAGCTTGTCGATGTTGCATCCTCTTTTTTTGCTTTATCAGTCACCTTTTCTTGTAAGAAGCGACGATGATGCTCCTCTGCAAGGTGAGCCATGAACACTCTTTTCTCATTGCACCCCCCTTCCCTCCATGCATGCCTTGTACAGTACATGTGCGTTGATAGCCACCAAGTCAATCGTGTTATTGCACAGAGCAACTGGCCTCCTGCGTGTTCCTGTTCGCACTGAATAAGCTCATGCCTTCTGGGCCACGATGTCAGTGCAGCACCGGGCAAAATAGACAGACAAATATATGTGACATTTTGAAGAAATCATTTTATGACCTGAATAGTACCAATCAGAAAACATCGTCGCACTAATGCAATATTATTTGAAAATGAACATCATCAGATCAGCTGTAAATGTATGGTATTTCTAAAAGGTATCTGATTTTTTTTTCATTTTTATTCTCTGTCACGTTCACACCTCTCCCTTGCACAAACCACGATCTGACTCTAACAGCTCCAGTATAAATTCACGCCCAATCTGATGCTGTTCGTTTTCAAATATGTATTTATTGTGTAATATTCACAATAAGAGCAGCTCACTACTCAAAACGGTAAATTTGCCGGGTAGCTGGTTTCAAACTCACGACCTTAGGATTATAAGTCGACAGTTCTAACCACAGCACAAAACACATCAAATTATTTCCCCTTACAATGCTGGGTAGTTCACTTCCAGATAATCAATCAAGGGAGGAACTGGGAGAACTTCTTACATGTAAGAAAAGTGGTACAGTTCTTAAAAAAAAAAAAAAAAAAATTTACTACATTATGCCTTTATGTTTTGAGAGTTTTGCTTGAAGACTGCATACGATTCTGTACTACATTATTGTACTGGTGGCTGATGCCGCAATTTCCTGGTGAGTTAATATCAACACACTGTTCCTTTTTTATTTATAGTCCCCTCCAAAACTATTGGAACAGCATGGCCAATTCATTTGTTCTTGCTATGCACTGGAGGTGTGTGTGTGAGATCAAAAAATATGTGAAAGGAGCTCAGAGCTTTATCTTTAATTCTATGTTATTTACATCTAGATATGTTAAATACAGTAACATAGAACATAGCATATTTTGTATCAAACCACCCAGTTTTTCAAGTGAGCAAAAGTATTGGAACATGACAAGCAGGTGCTTCTTATTACACAGATGTGTCATATGATTGACTGTTTAATCATTACATAGCCCTGAATATCTACTCTGTTTAAGCTATATTCTGTATATAATTTTCCAGCTATTTTTTGCTTTTTTTGCCTGGCAGTCATGTAGTGGAGCAGGATTCAGGCTGATTTGATGATCTCCTGATGGCTCCTAAACTAGTGTTGTTCCTTTACGTGCATGCATGCATACAAGTTTTTAAAATTGCATTCATAGTCGTTATTTCTTAGCGGGCTGTATCATGTGTGATAGAGATGTTCAAAGAAGTTCACATTGCTCATTGTGCAGCAGTCCATTTGTAACATTTTCTTTTTTACTTTTATTAACTGTGGATTTTAAAAGCATTCCTCTTAGCTTTTGTCATTAAAGGCACATTTTTATTTACTTTTTGTTCTGTTTTCATCACAGAAAAAATGAGTATTTTTAGTCTTAATTTTGCTGACAAAAATTAACAGTGGCACTGTATAGGCAGAGTTGCGATTCCTGTTTGGGATTGATGCTGCCGACTCATGGTAGATATTAGCTGTAGTTGACGGCAGGGATAAAAAGGCCATGTTCAATTCCAGTAATCCTTCTGGAATCGACATAGTCTCCTTGCTCGCCTCCCTTGCAATTCCATTTTCACTTTTGCTCTTAGCTGGAGCTGATATGGCATTGTCGCTCCCTGAAAGATCTGTTCCTTCAGCTCATCTGTTCCAGGTCAGTCTTTGGCAGGTTGTATTGTGAACTTGAGGCCGGTTTAGACTTTGATGATTCTTAAAGCTGCTTTTTCCTTTTTCTTTCTGAGCCCTTTGTTTGCTGCTCACGCTTACTTATATTGTCGTAAAATGTGATTAAATCCTCTCAGGGATGATAGGAAAAAAGAAAAAAAAAAGGTAAAATAACACCGCTGGTAATGGAGCTCAGCCCTAGAGGTCCATCTTTCACAATGGACGAGGCCAAATCTCATTCCAAATGTTAAGTGCCTGATGGAAAACACTAAGTACAATGCCATTTTATACTAGATAGATAGATACTTTATTAATCCCAAGGGGAAATTCACATAATCCAGCAGCAGTATACTGATACAAAAAAAAAATAAAAAATATATATATATTAAATTAAATAGTAATTAAAATGAAAAAATAAAAATAAAAAAGCAGACAATAACTTTGAGTAATGTTAGCATTTACTCCCCCGGGTGGAATTGAAGAGTCGCATAGTGTGGGGGAGGAACGATCTCCTCAGTCTGTCAGTGGAGCAGGACAGTGACAAAAGTCTGTCACTGAAGCTACTCCTCTGCCTGGAAATGACACTGTTCAGTGGATTCTTCATGATTGACAGGAGTTTGCTTAGTGCCCGTCGCTCTGCCACAGATGTTAAACTGTCCAACTTTACTCCTACAATAGAGCCTGCCTTCTTAATAAGTTTGTCCAGGCGTGAGGCGTCTCATCTGTTTGCTGCCTCCCCAGCTCACCACCGCGTAGAAGAGGGCACTCGCCACAACCGTCTGGTAGAACATCTGCAGCATCTTATTGCAGATGTTGAAGGATGCCAACCTTCTCAGAAAGTATAGTCAGCTCTGACCTTTCTTACATAAAGCGTCAGTATTGGCAGTTCAGTCCAATTTGTCATCCAGCTGCATTCCCAGATATTTATAGGTCTGCCCCCTTTGCACACAGTCACCTCTGATGATCACAGGGTCCATGAGGGTCCTGGGCCTCCTAAAATCCCCCACCAGCTCCTTGGTTTTGCTGGTGTTAAGATGTAAGTGGTTTGAGTCGCACCATTTAACAAAGTCTTTGTTACTCCTCCTCCTGCCCTGCTCCTGATGCAGCCCACAATAGCAGTGTCATCAGCGAACTTTTGCATGTGACAGGACTCCGAGTCATATTGGAAGTCTGATGTATATAGATTGAACAGGACCGGAGAAAGTACAGTCCCCTGCGGCACCCCTGTATTGCTGAACACAATGTCAGACCTGCAGTTCCCAAGACGCACATATTGAGGTCTGTCTGTAAGATGGTCCACGATCCATGCCACCAGGTATGAGTCTACTCCTATCTCAGTGAGCTTGTCTCTAAGGAGCAGAGGTTGGATGGTGTTGAAGGCGCTAGAGAAGTCCAAAAACATAATTCTTACAGCACCACTGCCTCTGTCCTGGTGGGAGAGGGATCAGTGTAGCATATAGATGATGGCATCCTCCACTCCCACCTTCTCCTGGTATGCAAACTGCAGAGGGTCGAGGATGTGGCGGACCTGTGGCCTCAGGTGTTGAAGTAGTAGCCACTCCATGGTCTTCATCAGATGTGACGTCAGAGCAACAGGCCGGAAGTCATTCAGCTCACTAGGACGTGATACCTTTGGGACAGGAGTGATACAAGATGTTTTCCAAAGCCTTGGGACTCTCCACTGTTCTACTGAGCATTCCTAGATCTTACCCCAAGGTATGCATGATAAAAAAATCTCTTGTTATAACTACTGTTTAATGTACTTTAAACTGTAATATTTCAGCAAAGAGAAATATTCATTTCTCCCAATGGATTTAACCAGCCATTAAGTAAAGTGTTCTGACAAGGCAACTAAAAAAAATTAGGGTATGCACTCCAGTCTGCCTAAATAGAGACAATAGAGTAAACCAAACAGCTGTTTTAATGACATGTCAGCAATACCCTTTTAACTAAAGTGAGTTTTTCTTGTACACTCCTGTATTCCTACATTTTTTAAGTTATGGCCTCGGCTGTAAAAGTAAACTCTGTCTTGGTAGACTCCCAGAGCAAGAGTTGGATATTTGGAAGTTCTTTGAAGTACTGTAGCTACTTCAGGGCAACTTTCCCAGTTGAATAATGTATTTATTTGTTAGAAACACCCTTTTGATTTCTTACCATGTTTTAATTTGAGTGGTTCTGTAGAAAGTATTTAATGCTACCAGCCAGTAATGAAACTGTAGCCATCTTGGCCTAATATTACCATTTAGTGAACTCATTTCAAGTTTATTCCCTTTGACTTCATGAGTTTTCTTTATTACTATACTAGCTGTGTAAGCCCATGCTGTAAAAAGCCTGGGGTCCTAGAAAAGTTTGAAATTGCCTGAAAAAAATAGAAATGTAGAGATGTCAGGTAATTGAAAGGAACAACCCTGGGCATCTCTGTTCTGGTAGGAGTCGTTTTGTCAACATGCTCGCATCGCTTGTGCATTAGCTGCGGGAGGAAAAGTAAAAAGGATACCGTTTTGCCGATGTTAGAAAGACAGTTGCTTAGTCACTGAGGTTTCATTTTGCTGACATGCTGGCCTCGCTTGTGGTTTGTGTAGCAGAGTTGGTAAGTAAACTGACATCAGGCTTGAAAAATGCAATTGCCGATTGTTACTGGATTTGCTAAGGTGTTCACAATCCGATCATCTAAGTCTTTTTTTTTTTTGGATATTTTTTTTCACTTTGTAAGTCTATATGACATAATAATTCCTATCCTTGGGTTAATTTTCTTTCAACTCAAGAAGGAATCTTCACTCTATGCGAAATAACCCATCCCTGCCCTTAAAGGTGCAATTGCTGAGACAGTTATATGAGTGGAGTTAATACTAATGATACCTAGCTTATGCTTTTCTACCTCTTCCTACTCCTTTTAGTATTCCCTTCCTTGAAATCTTGTTTGTAATGCCAGGACCCACTGAAGACTTCTCAAGAAGAATTTGATATGAAAACCTTGATAGGTGGAAGAGTACATTATTTATTTATTTGTGTAGGTTTATGCAGATACAGTGGAACCTTGGGTCACGATTGTCTCGGAACACGTACAAATCGGGTTACAACCAAAAAGTTCGCCAAACTTTTGCATCTGTTCACAACCACACACTCGGGTGACGAACAAGCCAGATTCCCTTCCGGTTCGTACGCACCGATGATTTCCGCACTTGTTCAGTCTCTCCCTATGCATTCGCTGTGAACTCTTTTTGTTTTCCTTCCGGTTCGTACACGCCGGTGATTTACACACATGTACAGTCTCTCCACTGTACAGTACATTCTTCTCGGTCAGACGTGCATCACGTAGAGGGACTTTAACTCAAAACTATAATCTCCTTTTCACGCAGTTCCTCCTCACTTCCTTCATGCCAGAACTTGACTCATGCAAGGTTAGTTTTCTTGGTTGTTTATGGTTAGTTTTTGTATAAATTACAGATTTTTTCAAATTTTCATTTTTTCCCCTGTGCTTAAAACTCATTAAAAGTGTTTACAACGAGCAGTTCATAAGGCTGTATCGTGAACTTTTGCAATGTTTTCTCTGTTCAAGGTTTTCTCAGTGTTATTCAATGTTTTTACATTTAGTTTACTATTACACTGTGCATTATATGGTATAATTAACTATTTTTGTGCTTAAAAATCTTTTAAAAATATATATATATTTGCATACACTTCGTATGGTCCAGAACGGATTAACTGTATTTACATACAATCCTAGGGGGGAAATTACTTCAGGTCACCAGAGTTTTGGAACGAATTACAGTCGTGACCCGAGGTTCAACTGTATGCTTTAATAATTTTTTAATAATACATACCTCTCGTTTTAGGTAAGTTTTAAGACCATGCAAAATAATATAAAACTTCAGGAAAATCCTATCTGCAACATTTCTATCAACCACAACCTGCACGGATGTCACCCAAGTCTCAGGATATTCTTAAATATACTATTTTTAACTTGCTTTATCTTTGTCTAACTTCAATTTCAGTAATTAAAGTGTTGTGTAAATTCAGTTAGGAGTCTTGCATTATTAGTTTTTTCCCTACTGTTACACTGTTTAGTTGTATCGGGTATAGTTTGTGTCACTGTCTTGTTTCTTCATTTAGCTCTAGCCAAATGAAACTGGTGGCATTTTCTTATGCATAAGCAGAAGATATTTATGTGCAGTTCAGCCATTTTGCTGCCATAGTCATTAGGTATGTCATCAAGGTTAGTTGGCTAGTTCCAGTAGTGATAGCTATTCTTTATCAAACCATAGAAGTGGTGTTTCTTCATTTCACTTAACAAATGGTATATTATTATTGATTGTAGCATATTTTTTACATTTTCACCTTTATGCTTGCTTTTGGGAATATCTGCTTAACTGTTCATGATAGCTTGAGAAATGTACAATGATTTTTCTGTTTTATTTAAAAATGATAGTTTGAGACGTCTATATTGTAATGTTGCTTACTAGCTTGTAGCAGTAGCGGTTTTTATAAAAAGAACTACCAACTACAGCACCGCATATTCAGATAGGTTTGTACCATCAATAAGAAATGCATGACAATTAAGATACTAATACTATGACGTAAAGTATGCTCAAATGAAATAGAATGATTCTACAAAGCTTCCTCTTAGGTTTAATTGTTAAAGCTTATATGCAGGGGAGCAGATTTGACATTCTGCGTGTTAGCAATATAAAAATGCTGTTATAAAGCAAATAAACTTTGTAAAGAGAAGTTGTGTCTATAGGTTTTTTTTTTTTTGTTGGGCACTGTATATATACCTATAAACCTGGTTCCTCAAAGCCAATACCAGTGAAACCTGTTTTTAACTTGGAGAGTAGTTGAGATGGTTGCTTCACACTGTTTCTCTAAACCTCCATAGCCCACTGCTGAATACTACTTTTAAGTATGGATTGAGTTTTGGGTGCCTGTACCTAATTGATTCCTAATTGAAAAAAGAATGTGATGAATTTTATTTTGCCTTTTCTTGGCACCCTTTTCATGATTTTCCCATTACAAGAGCACAGACTTTTTACAGTTTGTATTCAAATGACTGTTGTTCACAAAATCCCTCCATCCAATACTTGTAGATTTAGAACAAGTGTCAGTATATAGAATTTTGTGAACATTCAAAATATATTTTTATTATTATTTTTTGCTTTTGTTGTTTCAGTGTAAAATTTTGAAACAGAAATATTTGTTTCAGGGAGTTGCTAATTAAGTATTTCAGTTAAATAAACTTTTTTTTTTTTGTCCTTAATTTTTTTTTGTTTCTCCCAAATAGCAAATGGCAACAGCAGAGGGTCAAGTGCTTAGGTCAGGTGGCAAGGAGAGGCCATTTGTCCTGACAAGAGCGTTTTTTGCTGGATCACAGCGCTATGGTAAGTCAGTCTATCTCTATGTTGTTAAATCACAGTTTTTGTTTGTTTATGCACTGCTTTGTCTTTCAAGCCATAGACTTGAAATATGACACACTGGTGGTACTTGTCATAGATAGATTTTCACCTGGAGTGACTCGGGAGTATGTTCAGGTTTGAGAGTGAGGTATAAAATTCGGCACTGGTATATCAACAGCGAAGCATTAGCAATTGTAGTGTAACAGCGAACATTCTTTTAACCAAGAAATGTATGTTTGCCTGTCTCCAACATTTAACTTTTTCTTTAATCAACCATTTTCCTCCTTATGGCCTCAAGCTGCCCAGTGTGCTGCCACATTCTTTCCAGTTAATGTATTTGAAAATCAAAAGAGAAACAACTCATTAGTACATCGCCATCACTACCAGCCTGGCTTTTTTTCTTTGTCATATTTGAAGCTCTACTCTGTTAAGCCGTACTAATTACCCCACAGCTGACTGAACCAATTGGTGATTGCTGATGGCATTTAGTTAAAACAATCATTTTTAAACAATTTATATCGGAGCAAAGCCAGGAAGCACAGCTATTTTTCTAAAAAATAATCGCATCATATCTGTTTGTATATATGTATATTTCCATGAAAATTCAAGAATACATTGGGAGTAGAATAAGGCTGCAACAAGTAATCCACTTTGTTACTAATAATCAAAGAAGAAAATGGTTGCCAATAAATTGTGCGATTGATTAGTTTCTTTGCAATGATATAGGTTAAATTTTGGCACAGGATTAATAGGACAGGATTTGAAAACCCCACATGGTTTAAAGAAAAAAGGAAGAATCACTCCATGCTTTCAAAGCAAACAAAAATCATTTAATTATTGCTACTTTTATCCTATCATAAAATAAGAAATAAAAATGTGATTTGTGCATGATTGAAGAGCAGAATGATCAATTAACCGTAAATTCCATTTATTTTACCTTGTATTGTGAACTTTCAGTAAGTCAAGATGATTACCTATTTAATAAAGCATCATACATAACCCTAATAAAGTAACAGTTATGTTCATGGCTATAATTGTCTGTCCATTCAACTCTCTCTCCATTTTGTAACCAGCTTATTTAGTTACATTTTAGTAGTTATAAAACTCATGAGACACCTATTTGAAAGGTAGTAAACAGAAGTGAATAAGATGACATCTTCAGTTAGGAGTAATTACTGCCCTTACAGCCCAATTCAACATCTAATTCTGAATTAGTGCTCAGGCATAAGCAATAGCAAAGCCTAATCACTTGTGAGGTAGGTTTAAAAAAAAACAGAACAAATGCTGTTTTAGAGAAATTCTTTAATACAGTAACACCTCAGTCAGTGAACAGGCTGCTTTCTGGAATTTTAAGTTTAAGAAGCTTAGTTATTGGGGGGTAAGACAAGAGACAATACAGTTGTTCCACATTTACTCTAAATATAGCAGTTCAAGCTTTACAATACAGTAATGACTCGGTGAACAATGTCCTGACTAGCGATCTCATTCTTTAATGATAGAGCTTACATAGAGATGCACAAAATGATAATCATAAGTGAATGCCATCATAAGTGGTAATATTACAGCATTAATATTTTATTAACTAAGGGGCTTCGTCCCCTGCTCAATTTGCTCTTCATTTTCCGTCTTTGTTTTTCCAGTTACGCACTTATAAGATTTTTTTTTTCTGTAAAAACAATATTTTGAATCTTTCGAGTCCCAATGTGCTGAACCTTTTTAATGAGCTCCATGAGACATCTGTTTAATGACTTTGTACTATAATTCTGGATAGGTTTCTCTGTTTGGAATTTCAGCTCAGACAAAACGATCTTCATCAGCAGTTTATTTTTTTGCAAAGTAACCAATAAATGCATGTGTGGTAAACTCTGTTTTTTAAATTCTCTTGACTTAAACTTCAAAGCCTTACAATATTTACATACTTCTGACATATCACCTATGTCCATGTATTCGATCTCTATTTGCCTTTTCATTATTTCTCCGAGTAATAATTTCTTTTTTTTTTTGACAGTCGTTTTTTGTTTTTGTTTTTTTTTCTGCTTTCATATTCTGTATCTTGCTCTTTGTGTTTCGCGCCAAAGTTTTTTTTTTTTTTTTTTTTAGTCTTTTGAACTCCATTTTTCATTTTCTCTAACCTGCTTTGCATGTGTTTGGTCCCTTTGTTTTTACTTTTTCTACTTTGTCTTATTTTTGACCTCGCTTTATCCTGCTTTTTTTTTTTTAATAACACCTGGTCCGCGGTGATTATTTTCCATTTTTCGAGTAATTTCCGTTTGCGCTCCTGCGATCTTTACTTTGTTTATATACTTTCTAATTTTCCTACTTTCATATTCTTTAACTTTCTCCACGTATATTGCGGCAGCTTTTTTTTTTTTGAGCCTTTTGAATTCCACTGCTTTCTTAATCTCTAACCTGCTCTGGATCTGTATAGCGCTATGTCCCGATTGGACGTGCTTTTTTTTTCCAATTCCACTTCTTCCGGGCTGATTGTTTTTCTTATTTTCTGAATTTGCACCTAGATTATTGTTTTTCTTTTTTGTGTCTCCAATGCTTTTGAGTCTCCTTTCTCTGTGCTGCTTGCTTTCTTCGCTTTGTCGTCTGCATTTCATTTATAACGTATTGTCCTTATATGCTTTATATGTGCTGAAAACCCTGGATCTGTGTGTGTGCTCAAAGCCAAAATATGAGTGTGTGTGCTGACTGCCCTTGCTCTTATTTATGTGTAAGTAGGGCATGTCTTGCAAGAATCTCATGTTCTATGTCATTGTGAGACAGTCCTGGGTCATTCTCTTGGCACAAAGTCTCATGTTTAAGGTCCCAGCGAGGCGCTCCGTGGCCAATCTCTCTAGTCTCGCGGGTCTTAAGTGTCTTCTGTGATCTTAACGTGAAGATCACGTATCGTCGCCCTACTGTTTCTCTCCAGGATTTTTTTTATAATAGAGAGATATATCAATATTGCATTTCAGTAATAATTTAATGTGATTTATGCATTGTTAGTGTTAGGGTAGGTTACGTGAGTTTAAGTGAGCTTAGTGTAGCTTACATCTAGTCAGGTGTATTCTTAACATGTCATTGTGATAATGACACAGAGGCACATAGACTGTAGAAATGCAAACTCTAAAAATGACATTGGATACAGAGGCATGCCACCTCGCCAACCCCCCACCCCCAACCCTGTCAGCTTGTTTAACGCTAAAATCAACCAGCTGTCTAGTTGGACTCTTATGCTGTTGTGTTACTTATTATTAGATATTCACAAATAAATACAAATCAGTGTGCAAATACAATAACAAACAAAAGTTTTAACACATTTTTGTAAGATTTTTCTTTTGTTTTTATAACCATCTTAAACATTGGAATAAACACTGAAATGGAAGGTACACACCAGTTGACATTTAAGTCGAAAAACTCGTACATTTCTTTAATAAAGATGAGAATTAGCACCTTTCAGCTGTTATGGCCACAGCATATGCTGCAAAGCAGCAGAGATTATCAGCTGGCAACTTTTTTTTTTCTTTTTCCACTATTATGTTACGTTACTTGTCCAGGATTCTTGATCATCCTTTTCATTTATCCTTTTATTTATATGAATGCTTTACTGACTGCTGTTGCAAGATCTACTGCTGTATTATTACTCCTTGTTGTAGTTTGCCCCTATTTCTGAATAAGTATCAGTAATACGTGTATTGTCTTGAGAACTCTTCCCACATCTGCAGCTCATGAGAACAAAGCTTTCATTTTTTAAAGCTCAGTTTAATCATTCTAATTGATAGGCAAAGTAGTTGTTGGTTGTAGACCTAGAATAGTACATTTTAGAATATGGGCTGTATGGCACCTCAGTTCTGTGGTATAGAAGGTTCAACTTGACAATCTCCTAGACTAACTAAGGATAATTAGTTGAAGGCGAATAGCAAATCTACTGATAAGGCTGAAGGTTAGAACGAGTAGCCACAATTTTAACAGGATATAATATAGGAATCCACAATATAAATACAGATTCTCCTCTTAATCTGTTTAATTACCCCTCCTATTTCAAGAATAATGGGAAGCTTGATGAGCATCACCTTATGTTGAATTTAGGTATTGACGAAGCTCTGTAAGAAGTGTTTCAGGTTGTAACCAATGGGCCAGGTGTTTTTGATTTGTCAGTTTACAAATGTGCCTTTTTCATTTTGACGAATTACTTCCTTACACACACATTCAGTTGAATTTGTGCAATTAAGTTTAACATAGCTCACCAGCCTACTTTTAATACCACATTTATTCAAGATTTAGCCTCCTACAGATTCTCTTTTGAGCCACAGTTAATAAAATATGTTGCATATATTTAATTTTATCTTAAGCTAAAAAAAAAATACAGTAGAGTCTCGCTTATCCATCCTTTGCTTATCCAACATTCCATATTATCCGACGTCCCACTGCAAAAAAAAAACAAAAAAAAAAACGCATCAGTTGGCAACAAGAACTGCAAGTTGCGAGCGTGAGTGTAGTCTAGTTTTTATTGCTTCGACTCTACCGCAGCTAATTACAGTGGAACTTCGGTTTGCGAGCATAATTCATTCTGGAAGTGTGCTCGCAGTCCAAAGCACTCGTACAGTATATCAATGCGAATTTCCCCATAAGAAATAATGGACACTCAGATGATTCGTTCCACAACACAAAACTATTCATATAAAAATGATTAATACAAAATATAAAGTAAAAATACATAAAGCAAATTAACCAGCATATTACCTTTGAAAAGAATCATGGCTGGTATGAGTGAGTTTCTAAACTCTTGTGGGATTCCATCCAATGAGATGACATGCGGAAGAGCGTCCCAAAGCAATCAGTCTCCCAGCGCTGTAGCAGTTCGCCATAAAAGCGAATCTGAAAAGATTACGGACATGCTATAAGCGCCTGCCGTCGATATGTGATACAAGGAACATTATAAATGCGCAGGGCACAGTATTACTTTCCCCCGACCCTGCCTGACTGCTCTGTCTGTGTATAGGAGAATGGCAGATCCTGCTACAATAAATAACCGCGCTGTTGCTGTTTTCAAGCTTAATAAAGCTGGTGTTGCTAAAGTACTTAGACTCAGCTTTGTGTTTTCGCGTGCAAGACGGGGACTCGCACGTCACAGCACAAACACACACACAGATGCAGTCACAATACTGTAGTAAACAGTATACGCTCGTACGGATGTTGACTATATGAGTGACGGAGTTGAGGCACTAGAAACTGCAATTAATTACATTAAGCAACAAGAAGTTGTTACTGGAATCGACATAATGATGCTGCAAAGATGGCGAGACTTGACAGCGAAGAAACGGTACTCATCAGAAAAGCAGACTACAATCAAAAATGTCTTTAAATCCGAACTTTTTAAATCCGAACTTTAAGTACAGTACATACTGTATTTATCTTAAGACCATTCTGTAACTAAGTTAATTTTTTTTGTTGTAAAACATGATTATTGGGTTCGTAATGTGTAAAATTATAGCATAGTTTGACATTTAATATGCTTTTTCTTGACACCTGCCATTATCCAACATTTTCGCTTATCCGAAGTTTGGCCGGCCCGTTTGTCGGATAAGCGAGACTCTACTGTACTTCAGTTTCTCCTCAGAGTTGCTCTACAATTTTCTAATTACTTTATTGTGCTTGCAATATCTTTAATATGTTTACAGTATATCCTTCTTGTGATGAAAGAACCAGAGTTAAAAATGATAAATCAAAGCATAAATAATTTAAGAAATGTATTATACAACTTTGTGATGTCATGCCAGAAACGTTTAGTTAGCTAGTTAAACAAATAGGGCTGCCAGGATTATTCCATTATAATTAACTCAAGATATTAATGTAGTTTTATTTTCTTAATTGAGTAAACATGCACATCCCTAACTACTTCCTAAAAGTGCATGTGTAATGAGTTGTAGAATAAATATACATACATAAATATGTAATTTGATTATTTTCAAGCTAAAATAGAAAAAACATTTTTGAAACTTCAAATAAAACAACTTTCTCACATACAGTAGTATTTCACCTCACTTTTTAAAAAAAAAAAAACTCTTTGCATGATTTCTTTTGCATTCAAATTCTATACAGCAATCATTCATATGCTTAATTAAATTACTTGGATAAAATGAGTTGTTAAATTCAATAAAATGGTCGATTTACAGTAGGATTGCCATTAACGATTATGTTAACTATTAAAGTGTCAGCATTATTCAGTTATGGTTGATAGTTTTGCACCGTCTAATATTGGCAGAGGCTAGTAATGTTCTGAAAAGAACTCTGACCCCAATCTCAAAAATACCTTAGTAGGGTTTACATAAATGCTCAGTAATTTTGCCATATGTTGTAGTACAGACTAAACTCTTGCATTTTTGGCTGTGGCATGCTAATGTTCTTAACACAGACCTAGTAAGTCAGTGTAAAGCTGTCACAACTATATGAAACTGCAGTCACTGTGCTGTATATTGTCCCAGAAGACCAATGTCCAGTGCTTATTGTACAAATGTATTTATAGCTCACACAAGAAAAAAAAATAGTCTCTATCAAGCAAGGGTTTTTTTTTTTTTTATTAAACTAAATCTGTACATTTCTTCCTGAGTATTTATTATAAGCCATCCCACATTGTATAAGATCAGATCTTATTTTATTAAATTTAGTTGTAAGTGCTGAGTGTGGCTTGGTGGGTTCCTATATTTATCTATAAATGAAACACATACTCCTATTAATGTTACGACTCTGGCTTCCACTGATACAAGTATAGATGTTATCTTAGGGATAGTTTGGCAGTGGCTTGTTGTGCCAGTTGCAAGCTTTGAGCAGCACTTATTTTATTTTTGGTATCATGACGCAACTCTTCATTATTGCTAAATTTTGAAGATTAAAGTATTACCCTATCAACCCATCTTTTGCCTGTAACATCACATGATGCAGCATTGTATTGTTTAACCTAAAAGCACATACATTTTTTTCTTATTTTCAAAAATTAAATGCAAAAACAGCCAAAAAAGAAAGATGACGTAAGTACGGCTAAGTCAGTTAGTGGTAACTTAAACAAGAAACCACAACTTTCCAAAGCAGTTATGTCAGTATATGGAGCACATCAATAGACCAAGTTAATATATATGGTTTTAGATAGTTTATTTTAATTTCAGTGCAAATGGAATGTATGCATAATGGTTTATATTTCCACACGTTTTCAACCTTTACAATATTGTGCTTATCATTTGTGAAACAAACTAAGTGAGGAAGCAGTTATAATGAATGCAGTTCCCTTTGTCTGTTCAATAATACACGCATACTATATTTAAGGTACCCCGCGTTCAACCTGGCGCCTCTTCTGCTTTTTTCTTGCCTTTTGTTAAAAACAATTGTTCTGTTTAAATTTAACATGTGTTAATCTATTGAATATTGTCTTTGACACATTCACTTACCCTTTATAGCCTAAAAAACGTACAGTAATATTTCATTTACTTTTAAGGTGTTTGTTATTCCATTGATATTATGATCCCAAAGTAATGCTATTGCTTCTAATTCATGTATTTTTCCTAGTTCTGTTGGCTTTGAGAGATGGATGTTGCAGCATTACAAGATTATAGTTCTTTATGCATTATCATTATGCAGATCATTTGTGTTGCTGCTACTGCTACATAGTTCTACACTGTACGGATTTAATTGAGTAGGAGTGAAGATCTTTCAATTACCACAACCTTGATTATTTTCATTTTATCTTTTCAGTCTGATTTTAAGACTGATGAAATCTTAGTATATTTGAGTCAAGTAGGGACTGTAACATTGTCAAGCACAGAAAGTATGATTACTGAAAAAGTTATTCCTGTAATTAAGTTTATTTTTTCTTGCAGGGGCTGTTTGGACTGGTGACAATGCTGCTGAGTGGGATCATCTCAAGATTTCCATTCCTATGTGTTTAAGCCTTGGGTTAGCTGGAATTTCCTTCTGTGGAGGTGAACTTTTATTTTGGAAAAATTGCTGTTCCAGTATTTAGGTTTTGTTTTTACAATGTTATTAGCAAATTGTGTATTTTTCTGACTGAACGGAATGTTTGCCATAGTTTAACACTTACATTTATATTGTATTAGCTTCTGGGAAATGTCATATCTAATTGTACTTTTGTTGTATCAGATGTATTGGTACAGATTATTATTGATGGAGGGAGCCCACATGTTACAGGGTTTGCAGCTTGTAGACATTGTTGAAAATAGCATAAGGTAGCAGCAGCCTAGATATGCAATTGATTGTGGTGTGACAGCTGAAATATTATTTTTTACCTTATTAAACTTAATCTGATCTTTGTGATTGATTCACTGTTTGCTTATGTTAAGGTAATGAAATGACCAATTTATAAATTTGTAGTTTGTTGCCATTTTAGGTAGTTCCTGAGTGCAGAGGCAGGGGATGAAACCCTTAGGTAAAACTAATGACAAGAGTTTGAAGTCCATTCAAAAATAAATAAAGTACTATATGGTAGGAATGTGACCAAAGCATTTGGGTCATTTTGAGTGACCTGCTCATTTGAGTTGAGAATTCTAAGCATTTTGAGAATTCTCCAGAGTAAACGGGAGCTATTAAAGGACCACCCAAGGGTGATTATCTCAGAACCACATTGATGGAGATACTGTAGACCATTGCCATGCATGTTGAGAGTGAAGAAATTCAGAAGGCCATATCAACAAGTTTTATTTTTTAACATAATCTCTGCGAACATTAATACACTTGTTATAGTGTTCACATGCCATTTTTGATTTTGTAAGGATGGCGTGGGAGGGAATTTATCTGCTCATGAAACTACCCTTTAGTACAGTAGCACTTTTGCCATCTTTATCACTGGTTATATTGTGTACCAAAAGGTAGACCTTCAGATTAAAGCTCAGGTTGTATGCCCACAGAACCAGGACTAGAAAATAGTTTGTTGTGGTACCACTTTGAAACTTAGTTAAGCAGAGCAGTCTTTTTAGCTCATATAGTGTAAACAAAGACATCGTTGTAAAGCAGAACTGGGTGTGCTCCACAGCTTTCCTTGCAACTTTTCCCTGCTTGTCTGCTGTAAATGTCAAACCATTACAGAATAATAATAACCAGTAATATGGATATTTTAAGGAATGTGATTGATCTGAACATCAACATCCAAACATCTTGCTAATATTGAATTTCTTTGGTGGTTTGGGTGGTTTTTTTTTTTGGTTTTTTTTATAGGAATTACTTTGCTTCTAGTGTTTTGATGGTGGTTTGCTTATGGGTCATAGTGATCTAACCTAGTTTCATCCCCAATTATTAAATACTAATGGATTTCCATTTGAAGTTGTTAGATGCGGTGGTGCTTTATTTTAGAAGTGAAGCATAGACCTTACTTTATTAGTTAAATAATGGCTTTCACTGACCCATAACTAATCCCTATAGTGTCTCCTATTGCACATTTGGTATACAAGTAAACTTAGTTCACAAGCAATAAACATGACAAACTTATATTTTATTTTAGTAGAGTACATCTACTTCTGCCCATTTACTAAGTTGGCAGTATAGAATACCCCTTTACTTCTGACTGTGTTTCAGTGATATTTCAGTTTTGGTAAATCGTTTTACTCTTGCAAATTACATCTTATGGGCACTTCAGTGATAATGCGTGATTTCAAGAGATTTAGTTAGGATTTTCTGGACAATTGTGTTTTTTAAATGTCTTTCTTACAACCTCAAAGGTAAGAACTAGTGAACCTTGGAATTTCAAAGTCTCAGATATTATAAATCTGCAGTATATCACGTTGAAAATACAGATGTCCATTCCAAAGCACAGCCCAGCTGTAAGGTGTCGCTCAACGAGAAGACAAGTGTGAGCTTTGTTCAGTTAAAAAGAGCATACAATGCCTATAAAATATTCATAAGCACTCCCCAACTCCAGTAGATTTGTTGATATTATGCTTATTTAATTTATTTACAACATTCACTTAGTCAATTTAGTTATGTACTTTTGACATTGATCATTAGAAAAAGATCCCTTAAATGCTAAAAAGAAACAGTCTCCAAATTGAAGTAAATTTACTACAGCTATTAAACGCAATTTTGTAATTGCTATGTCTCAGCATTGCTAATGGCTGCTGCATATTCATCCACTTCAAAACTTTTTGCTTAATTTGTAAGGGTTTTATATGCAAGTCCATACTTGCAAAGGCTGGGAACATGCGCTGATAAAGCGTTGACACATCCACCACGCAACAAGCCACCTGGATTGGGACCTGAGTGCAGTGGGTGACAACTCGGCACCATACTGGAACAGTGTGAGGTTTTTTTCATGGTGGCTAAAGTTCCAATCCTGCCACCATCCCCCAAGTTTTCCCTATAAGCTGAAGAACCTGCTTGCAGGGCTGCATGCAGATTAATGTCATAACTTGCAATTATTTCATCCTGAATAAGTGCCTTGCTCAAGTGCCCAACAGAGCAGAGTCGCTTCTGGCATTTACGGAATTCAAACCGGTAACCTCCCAATTGCTGGCGCAGATCCTTAGTCTCAGAGCCAGCTCTCCACCCCATACCTGCAGAATTGCCATAAATTAAGACGGCTTTATACTGAGTGTCCTCTATATTTTAACTGGCAACCTCCTGATTGCTAGTGCAGATCCTTAGCCTCAGATCCACTACTCTGCCCCATACTTGCAGAATTGCCATAAATTGAGGCAGCTTTATCCTGAGACTTGTCTATGCTTTATTTTATGATGAGTACTTTATTTATTTTTCAGCTGATGTTGGAGGTTTCTTCAAGACTCCAAGCACAGAGTTGTTGATCCGTTGGTACCAAATGGGTGCGTACCATCCATTTTTTCGGGCTCATGCCCACCTGGATACACCAAGACGAGAACCATGGCTATTTGGGGAAGAAAACACCAAACTGATCCGCTCTGTAGTTCGTGAGCGTTATGCACTCCTTCCATTCTGGTACACTTTGTTCTACAATGCATATCGCACTGGAGTGCCTGTCATGAGGTAATATTGCAACTTGTGCATTTTGGACTTTTGTATGCTTTGCTTGAATTAATTTTATTGACTGTAGTTAGGGATGCTCCAAATGATTGGCCGCCAATCTAATTAGGCCAATTTTTACTAAAAAAGACTCAATCAGTAAATTGACCAATAAAAAAAAAATTTCAGCACCTGCTTTTCTAAGCTTTACAGCAATTTAGTTG
Source organism: Polypterus senegalus (assembly GCF_016835505.1). NCBI lineage: Eukaryota > Metazoa > Chordata > Cladistia > Polypteriformes > Polypteridae > Polypterus > Polypterus senegalus. The sequence goes on along the minus strand of NC_053161.1, from coordinate 12,387,858 downwards.
TAGTGCTCCTTCATGCATGATGTTACAGTAGCTGAACCTGTATGCAGTTTTATTTATTTATTTGTACAGCAAGAAATTGTAAACAAAGTGCAGCTTGTGGAGGCTTGTTTTATCAGTGATTGGAATATTAATAAACTGAGAAAAAGGAATCAAAGTTGTCATGCAATTGGACATACGGCAAGCTACTTAAATTAATTCAGACCTTTATATTTTGTCCTTTTAAAACAGATGCCATTTGAGTTTGGACAGTGAGCTTGTTTTTAGTGCAGCAGCTTACAATTTTAATTGGAAAAAGAAAAGATAAAGATAATTTTGAAATTGGTGCTTGATAAACAATAGGTATTTTGAAATGTTTGTACTGTGCTTAATATTTGTTGCTGTGCGTCCAGCATTTTTTGGAAAAATAAAGTAATACATAATTAAAATGGCAGTGGTAGTGCTGCTGCCTCGCAGTTAGGAGACCCGGGTTCGCTTCCTTCCCTGCATGGAGTTTGCATGTTCTCCCCATGTCTGTGTGGGTTTCCTCCGGGTACTTCGGTTTCCTCCCACAGTCCAAAGACATGCAGGTTAGGTGGACTGGCAATTCTAAATTGGCCCTAGTGTGTGCTTGGTTTGTGGGTGTGTTTGTGTGTGTCCTGCGGTGGGTTGGCACCTTGCCCAGGATTGGTTTGTACCTTGTGCCCTGTGTTGGCTGAGATTGGCTCCAGCAGACCCCCGTGACCCTGTGTTCGGATTCAGCGGGTTGGAAAATGGATGGATGGATAATTAAAATGGTAATCCATATTTATAATTACATGAATTACAAATGCCTAGCTGATAACACTGAGAAAAAACTGTATAAATATTTTAAATATATATTTTTACAGCAAATGGATTTATAATGATTAAAACCAATAAGTGCATGTATATTTACATTTAAGCAGTTTAAAGGATTGTGTTTTGTTTCTCTAACACTACTTTTTTTTATTTCAGACAAGTACATTTTAGCAAAATTTAAACATGATAACTTGTAATTGTGATTTTTTTTTATACTGCAAGTATTTTATCCTTGTAATAAAATTTTGTATATATTTTATTAATGTATTGTAAGGAAATTTTATCTATTTTAGTATTCTTATGGTCACTGAACAATAAGCCTGAAGAATTTATTTTGGTAATAAAAAAAGAACAGTTAACACCTGAGGTCTATAGTTTAATTATATAAATACCAAAGTTAACACTTTTTAATGTGGGACATAACCCTTCTATGTGTCTAGTTATGCAGGAGCTTAGTGTAAAAAGTATTTTATAGGGACAAAGGGGGGATCTGAATCTGTATTAAAATCGGCCAATCAAATAACATGCAATCGGTGATTGGTATCAGCCTTAAAAAAACCTAATCGGAGTGTTCCTACTGTAGATTGATTAGTAAGTGCTAATTGCCGTAAACATTTATTGCTTGTAGCTGCTTTATAAATCAATTTTCAGTTTATTTAAATAAAATACTGTTTATGTTGAATTTATTAGAAATTAATAAAAAACGTTAATATATTGTAGGTATCACTTTGGTAATGTGCTCCATAATACAAATTTCACTGATTTACCTCCAAATGTTTCCTGTTACGTATATTTTTTTAGAGGGCACTGTTCTGTAATATTAGGAAAATCAGATATGGTCAAATATGTTACCGCCTCTGTAGGACTTTGTTTATTGTATAATTTAGCACTTTTACAGTCAGTGTTTCAGTTGTTCAGATTCAAAAAGTTCTGGGGAAATTTCCAGGTGTGCCCATGTTCATCAGGAATACCCTGTAAATTTTCTTTTGATGCAAGATCAATATTTTCCAAGAGATATGATTTTTATCCGGCCTCAATTTTTCCATCAAGTTCAAGTCCATTGCTCAAGAACCAAACCAACTAAGCAGGCTCAGACTTTGCACACTGGTATAGTATGTGACGAAATTGAAACATACAGTCCAGATGACCCTGCATGGTCAAAGCAGCCCCTTGAAATTGGCCAAAATTTAATCTGAGTTTTTGCCTTAGCTATTTTTAGGCCTCAGAAACGCATCTGATGTCACTCTTAGATTACGGCACTCTCTGGGTGCCTTGTCTGTTGTCTCACTGTATGCTCTGACCACTGTGAGTGATGTCTCATTGAGGGAGACATTTTATTCGCAACTTCGCTCTGTGCTTGATGGGTGTCCACAAGGTGACACTCCTCTGTCATGGGTGACTTCAGTGAAGCCACTGGCACTGACAGGGCAGGCTTTGAGGATTGTCTCTATCCCCATGGGTCTGGTGACTGTGATAAAAGTGGCTTCATGTTCCTTGACTTTGCAAAATGTCAGGGGCTGTGAATTGATGAATCCTGGTTCCAGTGCCCTGCGCTGCATTGTTGGACTTGATACTCCAGTACTAGTGGTGTGGTGGTGAAGATCAATCACATCCTTGAGAGCAGACGCTGGAGGCTCTTACCAAAGAAGTGCTCAGTTTGTGAATTCTGACAACAGACTTGTTTCTACTCTGAACATCTAGCTTAGGTCCAGTAGGTTACCACCTACTAGGAAAATGATGCTGGACCTGCCCAGACTCCAAGAACAGGCTGTTTCTGATAAATTTGCACACAGTTTGTGTGAGGAACTTATGGATTTGGGTGTGACTGATGATCCTAATGTGATGCGGGAGACCTTTTCATGACAAGACCCTGAAGGTTGCGGAGGGTTGTGTTGGTGTTACCGGTGTTCCCAGAAGGAGGTGTCATCTCGCAGGGCATTCTGAATATCATCGAGAGGAGTCACAGAGCACGGTTTGATGGCAACTCCGGTCTGTGCCAGGAACTGAGAAGGACGCCTGCAAGGGCTCTGAGGGCAGATAAGGAGGCATTTCTTAGAGGAATCTTTGAGCAAGTGATGCACGATCTTTGCTCTAGTAACCCATGTCCTGCTTACAGGGGAATCCAAGCATTACGCACTTCCAAATCTGTTTCTCGGAGAGTTGCAGTCAGGGTGACATTGCAGTTGTGACCCGCTGAGCTGGCTACTTTGAGCAGCTGTTTAAAGTTGATCCACCAGCTAGGACATTTGATATATCTGGGCCCACAGTTCTTAAGTCTGATCCTCCAATCAGCTGAGGGTAGGGAAGGCTGCAGGGATCTGAGGTATCTGGAGTGAACTTCTCCAGGCTGGTGGTAAGGCTGTCTTCCTGGCAGTGCAAGTAATCTTGGCTTCCATTTGGGAGACTGCCATCATCCCAACTGACTGGAAAACAGAAGTTGTCGTCCGTATCTGGAAAGGGAAGGGTGATCACTTGGATTGCAGCAACTACAGGGACATAACCCTGCTCTCTGTGCCAGGTAAGATCCTTGTTACGGTCCTTCTCAGTAGGATCCATGATCACTTGCTCACCTACCAGCGACCAGAGCAGTCTGGTTTTATTCCCAAGAAGTCTACCATCGACAGCATCCTGGCACTGAGAGTTTTCATGGACCGTAAACGTGACTTTCGGCAGGGTTTCTTTGCAACCTTTTTCAGTTTTCGTAAAATGTTCAGCTTGGCTGATAGAGCTGTCCTGTGGGACTTCCTGAGACTTTGTGGGATCCCCCTGAAGTTGCTGGTGCTGCGAGTGCTGTGCTGAGTGAATGCAGAACCTATGCATTTTTCTCAGTTGATTCTGTGGTTTGTCAGGGATGTGTTCTTGCTTCTATTGTTCAATGCTTGCTTGGACTGGGTGTTGGGCAAGGTTGTGGGGTCCAGTGGCTGTGGGGCATCTGTTGGCAAAGAAAGATTCACTGATCTTTGCAGAGTCAATCCAGGCTCTGATTGGGGCTCTCGAGAGACTGAGCACGGAGTCTGAGTGTCAGGGTTTGCTTCCTGGATAAAAACCAAGATCCAGACCTTTAATGACCTCTTCGCCACAGCCATCCGCAGTTTTTGTCTGTGAATAGTGTCGACCTTGTTGAGAGGTTTATTTACCTCGGCAGTGACATGCATGTCTCTGGTGACTCTACCTATGAAGTTGGTAGACAGGTTGGAAGAACATGGGGGGGTGTCATGAGGTTTTCTGGAAAGGGGTGTGTGGCACTTTTGATCTGTGCCAAAGGATAAATGTCCAAGTCTTTTTATAGTCCTGGTGCTTTCTGTCTTGTTCTATGGTTGTGATACTTGGATGCTATCCAGTGACCTGAGACGAAGATTGGACTCCTTTGGTACTATGTCTCTTTGGAGAATCCTTGGGTACCGCTGGTTCAACTTTGTGTCAGAGTTCCAAATGAGGCACGTTACCTGCATTGTGAGGGAGCATCAGTAACGGCACTATGGCCATTTGGCATGATTCCCCAAGGGTGATCGCAGGATCCTGATTGTTGAGGAACCCTAGTGCCTGGACCAGGCCAGGGGAATGTCCATGTGACACCTGACTGCGGCAAATAGAGGATCATGTCTGGAGGGTGAGATTGGACTGTGTGTCTACCTGGGGGGTTGCCAATCAGGATCCCGAGCTGTTTCATCATGTGGTGGGTGCGGCATCATGCTGTATCAGTACATGCTCCCCAAACTGACCTGAGAAACAGAAGATTATATAGGCTTTCGAAAAAGCAATGAACAATAACACTATCAGGGTTTGAACAGCAGACCTCTCAAATCCAAAAAAAACGTTTACAGGGCACCCTAACGGCATGTGGCAATGTGCAGATAATTTTAAAAATATTTTTCATTTATTCTACTGTGTCCCCACTTTCTCAAATAATAAACCTTCCTTTTCTTATCCAGATCATTCATGTTTATTCTCCATCCTTAACATAGGAGAAATGTGTCATGTGTCAACGGGGCCGGTTCTATGCTGAGGCAAGAGGGGGCAATGCCCCCTTAAACAAATGCCATGCCCCCTTAAAGTTTTAGAAGTTGAGAAAGAAAATCCACTGGAAAGGGCACAAATGAGAACATAGGTTTCACCTCTCTTTCGCTCTTTCCCTCCGTGCTCATTTTGTGCGCAGCTCACACAACACTCGGCAGAGATCCCCCACTCACCTTCCCCCAGCTAAACACTCAATCACTGTTAGTATGCAAATGACTCGTGTCAGGTTTCTCAGTAAGCAGGGCAGAGCAAAATGAGCTGCGCAACAGCGGCAGGCTTTGAGGATGCAGCAAATCCCTGTTGTCAAAATCATAGTGACTCTTGAGATAATTAACAACAACTAAAAAAAATACATTTATATTTATACAGTCAATGGGGGACTAGTCCATTGTTGTTCTCACAGTTTGTCTAGTAGAGACGGGTTTCTTTCTCAATCCCACAAGCACCACTGAGAGCCTGTCTGCTGCATAGAGCCGACTGGATGACCTGTGTCTGTCTGTCAGATCCCAACACAAAGCCCCGCCCCAGTTTTCAACTCTGCACTCAACAGTTTTGTCGTTTCATATACTGTACTGCACTGATGTAATCACAGCGATTTTAGTAAAGCTTATTCACTTTCCACCCCAGCTTCCAGCAACTCACAAAGGGAAAGTTAATGCTGTATGATGCATCCTTTCTTCCAAGCTTTTAAAAAGTGTGGTGCTGCTCTGCCTGTACCAATAGCAGTAGCAATGATGCTGCTGCTGGTACATAAGAGACAGCAGTTAGCATGTCTACTCCTGTGGCATCAACAGGCACTGCTTCTCCTGTACTTCTGCCAACAATTGCTTCCCAAAGCAACCTACTCAGCTACCCAGTGACTTAAATGGCAATACTCCATCCTGGCCAATACTGGGTAGTTACCCCAAACGTGTATTTGGTGGTACAACATTAAGATCATTCAATCCTGCCTGGTACCGCACATGACCATGGCTGGAGTACTCTGTTGTGTGGGACGCATGCTTCTCTTTCCCTGTCGGAAATATGGCAGCACTGTTAATGAGAGGGATGTAGTTTTTACCTTAACTGGTTTTAACAACTGGAAAGCAGCACTTGATCGAGGCAAGAGGCTACAGAGGCATGTGTCCAGCCACAACCATGTGCATGCTTCAACCATCTGGACTTAACATAAAAGCAGAGAGGCCACAGGGGGACTGTGGATTCAATGTTGGTTGGTAAAAAAACATTATTGCTAAGGGTATTCCAAAAAATGCAAAATACACATCTAAGGATATCCAAAATGAAATTATCCAAGCAGTGGCTGACATGGTGCTTGGAGAGGTCAGGATAAAATATGAAAGTGCTGATTCTGCAGGGTTTTACCTCAAAAGTGATGGGACCAGGGATAGGTGCAATGTGGAAAATTTGTCTTTGATAATAGTTTGTCAGAAATTCCATGCCAGAGGAGCATCTTATTGGGTTGCTTGACTTGCAACAACTTGATGCAGAGTACATCATCTCTGAGATACTGTTGCACCATTCTGATGCTGGCTACAGTGCTGACAGTATACTTAGCCAGTTTTATGATGGGGCTTCTGTGATGAGTGGGGCTAGAGGTGGTGTACAAGCTCTGCTCCAAAACAGGCTTGACCGATATGTCCCATACATCCACTGCTACAACCACCAACTGCACTTAGTGGTTGTGCATGCCGTGCAGAGTGAGCCGTGTGCAAAAAGATTTTTTAGCCTATCTAGTTCAATCTACAAGTTTTTTCAACACCACTATGTGCTCAATAAACATGATGCACCTTGTCTAAAAAGGCTGCTTGAGATCAGATGGACAAGCCACTATGAGGTGACAAGGTGCACTGTGGACAATCAAGAACAAATCCTTTATCCTATCTGAGATGACAGAGGATAATGATGCTGCAGTTGACCTGTGCACCCGAGGCATCAGGCTTGCTATGCCAAATTAAGATGCATCACTTCTTTGAGACTGGAAAGTTCCTAGTGTGGGTGCTTGGTGTCTTGAAACCAGCAATTGCTATTCTACAGTCTGTTAGCTGATCTGTGCAGTGCTTCTGAGGTTGTTAGTGCAGCACTGGACTCCTTAAAAAAACATCTGTGAGGGTGACTGTTGGGGAGTGTCATCTCCTGCTGAGGATGTCACATCCAAGAAAGAGAAGAACAATGAGCAAACACCTGGGTCAAAGTGTTGTGCTTTCAACCTTGGGCCATACAGACTCTGGTGACCCTACCATTTCCCCCCATCAGTCTCTGAAAAGATCCCTGCTCAACATCCTTGACAGGGCCATTTCAGAAATGGAAACTAGATTTTCACACAAGAATATTGACCTGATGTGAGCCATATCTAGTCTTGCACCCAAATCTAGCGCATTTCTAGATCCCACCTTGTTGCACCCTCTGGCTGTGATGGCTGGCACTGTAGCAGATGTTGTAAGTCTGAAAAGTTCTTGCGGCAAAACAGATGCTGCTCAAAAAATGTCCAAAGGAAACATCTGTCCACTGTGTGTAAACTCCTGCAGGAGTTCAAGGAAGCCTTTACTGGGTTGCATAAATTGTACGTAACAGCCCTGGTAATTGGTGTCTCTTCAGCCTTAATGTGAGAGTTCCTTCTCCATTTTGTCACAGATCCTAACCCCCTATCGTCACACCATGTTATATAAAAGAAAGAGGAATTTGGTGATCTTGGCCCATGAGAAGTCCATAACAAATAACTTAGAGAGTTATTGCAAAGGGAAACTGGAGACTGTTGTTGTAGAGTGGATTGAGGAGAAAGGAGAGTGGAGCTGTTCACTTGCAAACAGAGTTCCATTGCTTGTGTAACTGACCGCAATCCGCCTTTCCCTTCATTGTGTACATGATCATCACGTAGGCACATAGGGTTAAAACACAAGCTTTTATTTTCATCTTCCAGAAAATCTTTTTAAAACAAAAGGAAAAAATAGATACAGCATCACATAAGCGTCTTCTCCCTTCTGCCTATTAAATAATGAATTAAATTGATTATAAATTATTAACACAAAGTAAATGAAATAAAAATCAGCGGGAAAAAACTTAAGGAGAACTGAAACCACAACCTACCCCCAAAGTGTCCACCGCGCTTCTGGCGTTACAGCCAAAAACATGGTGCATGCAGAATGTGAGGTGTGACGCTAATTAACGCCCATACTAAAACAGATTATATTGTTGGTATATTAACTATTTACAGGGATCAACTCTTTTTGGGAAGTTCATAACTAAAAAAAAAAAATTATAAATAACATTTTACACTTTTGCTACACTTGCAAAACAAACAAGCTTAAAACAAGACAAAAAAGTTCAAATGTTCTGTTCTAAATCTGTTGTGTTCTACAAACTAGTTTGAGAATTGTAGGAAAAGACATGATGAATTGTGTTTTTTTTTACTATGCCAACCCTTTTTAGTTTTGTAAATATTGGCTATATTGAGAGGTCTTATTTTATTCTTTATTTTGCAAATTTATTTGAGAATTAGGCCATCTAATTAAGATAAATTTTATGTTGTTGGTTGTAAAGATCTGGATGGATATTTTATTCTTTATTTTATTTTTTTTATTCTATTTTTCAGTTTTATTTTTCAAGACTTAGTGAATTGATTTTTTTTTATAGCTTGGCCTTGTTAATATTGGCAATAGTGAGAAGTGTTATTGTTGGGTTCAAATGTATTTGATATAGGCCATCCAATTAAGGTAAATGTCATGTTTTTAGTTGTTATAATCTGATAAGGAATTTATATTTTATTTTTTGTTTTATTTTGAAGTTTTCCTCCTGAGGGATTGCCACCTTATCGTGGTCAGGGGGTTTGCGTGCCTCAGTGACCCTAAGAGCTACACCAGCAGAAGCTTAGCCTTCAGGTGGGACACCCAAGTTGGACAGGTTTTAGGCTTAGGGTAGAGGCCTGACAAAGTGCAATCCAATTACATGACAAAAACAGTTATCCAGAGCATTCCCACCACTTTCCCGCATCCGTCGCCACCATGTGCCTGCCCCCTCACATATGTCTGTCTAGAACCGGCCCAGTGTGTCAATAATGGTAATAGTTTTCCTTTAGTAAGTTATCAGAAATGTTGAACTTTTCTTCATATCAAATGATGATGTCCTATCTCATGTTGGTGAACAGACAATGCAATTTAATCCATGGCTAAAAGAGTACCTGGTACTCGAATACTAGTGTTACATCCCTACAAAAGATGGCAAACTGTGTCAGTTGGGTATCTGGTGAAGACAGTCAATTGACTCTCCACATATACACCACTGAAGCAGCAGCTGAGATCCTACCCTCTTACGATCGCACTCCTGATGGAGCAGATGTTTTCCTCACGTTAGACCAGTGTCTTGTTGGGTGCATGTATTTTTTTTGAAGTTTTATTAATTTTATTGCAATCCATACAAATCAATCAATTTTTTACAAATAGTAAAATTAAGTTAAGAACAAATCGATCCCCACTCCTAAGAGAGAGAGCAAGGCAAACGGCGTAAAATTTAAGGCTTGTAAACATACCTAAATTAATAAATTTGATGAGATGGATGCATAAGACAGAGAAATACGGAAATAGCTGCTTCCTCTGTGCTTTAAGAGCTTATTTTAAAATATTACTGATTAGATCCTGCCATGTTTTGAAAAAAGTCTGTACGAATCCTCTTAGTATTTGATTTTTTCCAGTTTCAATTAGTATAACACATCGGTTTCCCACTGACTTAAGAGGAGAGTATGGGTTCTTCCAGTTTAGCAGAATAAGTCTGTGTGCCAAAAGTTCAGTGAATGCAATCACAGTTTGTTTGTCCTTCTCCACTTTAAACCTATCTGGAAGAACCCCAAACACAGCTTTTAATGGGTTAGGAGGGATTGTGAGACCAAGGCTGTCTGAAAGGTAATTAAAAATTTTGGTCCAGAATGATGTTAATTTGGTGCAGGCCCAGAACATGTGGCCCAGTGAGTCTGGGACTTGATTGCAGCGTTCGCAGGTTGGATCTTGCCCTGGAAACATTTTGGAGAGTTTTAGACGAGACAGATGTGTTCGCTATATAATTTGGAGTTGTATAATTGTATGCTTTGCGCATATGGAGCTCGATTGAATTCTCTGCATTGCTGCTTTCCACTCCTTTTCTAATATTAATTGAGAGATCTTTTTCCCAGTGTCCTCTTGGATCTTTGAAAGGGAGGGACTGTAAAATGATTTTATATATTGCAGAGATGGTGTCTGAGTCCTTGAGATTGAGCAATATTTTTTCCAGCATGGTTGAGGGTGCAAGATGAGGAAAATCGGGAAGGTTCTGTTTAACAAAGTTCCTGATTTGAAAATAGTGAAAGAAATGTGTAGCTGGAATTTTAAATTTGGAATGTGTTCATTGGATGCAAAGACGTTGTCTATATAAAGATCTCTAAGCAAGTTAATTCCAAATTTTTTCTAGATATTTAAAAACTGCATATGTTTGCGAAGGTTGAAAGAGGTGGTTCTCTTGCAGAGGTGCCACAGATAGAAGCATCTCCGTCTTAAAATGCTTTCTACATTGGTTCCATATTCTAAGTGAGTGAAGCACGACTGGGTTATTAGTATATTGCCGATAACTTGTGTTCATTGGAGCACAGAGCAGGGAATATAAAGAAGTACTGCAGGATTTTACTTTTATTGCAGACCAACTAGGCTGTGTATGTTCTTCTATTTGTGTCCAGGTTTTTATCACTTAGTAATAAAACTGGAAGTTAGGTAGAGCCTTGCTGCCTTTTGTCTTTGTAGGGTTGCTCTTTGGATGCGTGGGTGTTTTGAATTCCAAATAAATTTAGGTTATTGTTGAATCTAATTGCTTAAAGAATGATTTATTAATGTATATTGCAATGTTTTGAAATAAAAAAGGAGCTTAGGAAGAATATTCATTTTAACAGTGTTAATTCTTCCAGCTAGTGTGAGATGAAGGGTTGACCATCTATGCAAGTCTTGCTTAATTTTTTCCATGCAGACGGCGAAATTTTGTTGATATACACTTCAGATTAATTCTGAGACCAGAGATCTTTTGAAATTCTGTGAGTGCTGTTAAGACTGCAGGCACAGAATTTTCTGGGTCTGATGTCTACAGTACCATATCATCTGCATATAATGACATTTTCTGTTCCAGTCCTTCTCTAATAATCCCTTTTATCTGATCAGTATTTTGACAATGTATTGCCAGTGGTTCAATGGCAATTTCAAACAGTAGTTCCACGTTCTTGTTTAAAGTAGTCTAAACAAATGTTGTTGATACAAACTGAAGCTTCTGGGTTAGTATACAGTAATCCCTCGCTATATCGCGCTTTGACTTTTGCGGTTTCGCTCTATCGCAGATTTTATATGAAAGCATGACTAAATATATAACGCGGATTTTTCGCTGCTTCGCGGGTTCTGCAGACAATGTGTCTTTTTACTTCCTGTACATGCTTCCTCAGTTGGTTTGCCCAGTTGATTTCATACAAGGGACGCTATTGGCGGATGACTGAGAAGCTAACCAATCAGAGCACGCAGTTAAGTTCCTGCCTGCTGAATGCGGTGTTAACCAGGAAGTCTCGTCTCGCTCATTCAGCATCAATGTGTTTCGCTGTGTAAAGAGTTGTGCTCTTTTGTGTTTATCTTTGTGCATAGTCAAGCCCTTCATTATGGCTCCAAAACGATCTGCTACTGCTTCAGGGGCCGTGCCCAAGCGCCAAACGGAAGATGTTAACGATTGCCGAAAAGGTAAACGTTTTGGATTTGTTGAAGGCTACGATTCGTTTTATTTAAAAAGTAGGAAAGGAATATAAGATCTACGGCCGCAGTGTCCTTTTAACCAGGGTGCAAAACAAGTTGTAAGTGGATCTAATAAGGCAGTAGTCTGGATGGAATCTGCTTTAGGGATTTGGATTGAAGACTGCCAGAAGAAGAACGACGGCAGTGCTACACAATCGCCTGAAGTGGCTCCTTTAAGGGCTGTAACGCTCTCCTTTGTCGTGCAGTAAAATAAAACTCATTGTTATCGGACAAGTCATCGTGTCATTGTTGGTGAGTAACCATAATTAATTTTCTACTTACAGTACTTAGTACATGTACATACGTTTAGTGTCACTGTACACACATTTACTGTATACTATTTTTCTTGCATTGTACGTATTTATTGCTGGTGGCATGTCTATCGTAATGGCTGTAACGTGATATCGGAGACACTCAATATCTTTAAAATAATATTTAGGTTTTACTGTATATAAACAGTGTGTTTATATACATAATTTCAATGAATCTTACCTAATATCTAAGAGAATACAACGGGATTATGCTGTATAACTCCGCGGGGAATATTTATAAACAGTGTGGGAGAGTTTATAAGGGCTTAAAATATATAAAAATAACCATAGAAACATATGGTTTCTACTTCGCGGATTTTCACCTATCGCGGGGGGGTCTGGAACGCAACCCCCGTGATCGAGGAGGGATTACTGTACAGTAATTTGATCCATGCACAAATGTTCGGGCCAAACCCAAATTTCTCCAATGTAGTAAAAAGGTATTTCCATTCAATCATGTCAAATGCTTTTTCTGCATCCAATGATAATATTATTTCTGGGGTGTTTGATTTAGTTGGCGAGTACATTATTTTAAACTGGCGTCGAAGATTTGAAGATAAGTTTCGGCCCCTTATCTTCAAATCCAGTTTGATAAATCCAGTTTGATCTTGTGATATTACCGAGGGGAGCATTTTCTCCGTCCTTCTAGCTATGATTTTAGATAGTATTTTAACGTCATTATTCAGAAGTGAAATTGTTCTATATGATGCACATTGTAATAAGTCCTTATTTTGTTTTGCAAAAACAGTGATTAGTGCTTGGCAAAAAGTTTGAGGAAGAGTTTGGTTGTCTCTGGCTTCTGTAAATGTTGCTAATAGGAGGGGAGCTAGCTGAGCGGAGAATTTCTTGTAAAATTCTGCAGGGTAGCCATCAGGGCCTGCTGCTTTCCCACCTTGAAATGACTTTATAGCATCTAGTAATTCTGAATAACGCCAGAAGTTTATCAAGTTTCTCCACACTAAAAGTGTCTATTTGTGGTATCAGAAATGTATCCAGAAATGCATTAGATTGTGTATTGTCTTTTTTAAACTCAGTAGTATATAGGGATTTATAGTAGTCTCTGAAAGTGTGCATTATATTTTTGTGGTCGATGATTTTATCTCCGTTCGCGTTGGTGATTACTGAGATTGCGTTGCGCACTTCTTGCTTGTGAATTTGTTGAGCTAAAAGCTTATTAGCTTTCTCTCCATGTTCATAGTAATGATGTCTGGATTTATAAATTAGTTGTTCAGTTTCTTTAGTTGTTGAGGTTTAGTTCTGTATGCAGAGCCTGCCCTTTCCTATGTGTAGTCTGGCATGTTCTTCATCTATTCTAGTAATTTCGCTTTTTGTCTCTGCTACTTTCTTGGTTTCTAATTTTTTTCTGTGGGAAAGATATGAGATAATCTGTCCTCTTAAGAAGGCCTTAAGAGTTTCCCAGAGTATTCCTGCAGAAATCTCTGAGGATGTATTTGTCTCTAGGAAGAAATTGATTTGTTTGGATATGAATTCTGTACAATTCTCGTCTGCTAATAGAACCGGGTTGAAAAAACCATCTGTGAGGTGAGTGTGTGGGGCTTAGTAACTTTAGCTCTAAGATCAGAGGTGCATGGTCAGAAATAATAGCATCGTATTTGCAAGATTTAATCATAGGCAAGAAGTTATCTATAAAGAAATAATCAATCCTTGAGTAACAATGATGTACAGGTGAGTAGAAAGAATATGTTCTTGAGTTTGGGTTTGAAAACCTCCAGGGGTCTGATAAGTTGTGATCAGTTATAAACTTTGTAATTATCTTTGCGGTGTTAGATGCCGTTCCCCCTGTGGAAGAAGTCCTATCTAAGAGTGGATTTAAAACACAATTAAAGTCCCCAGCCATTATAATTTTATGAGTGTTCAGATTGGAAATGGATGCAAAAAAATTTTGTATAAATTCCTTATCATCAACATTAGGTGCATAAACATTTATCAAAATCATTTTACAGTTAGATAAGTCTCCCATGACCATTACATATCTCCCTTCAGGATCCAATACTACATCTGATGCTACAAATGAGACTGTTCTATGTATGAGAATTCCCACACCTCTAGTTTTCTTTGTAAAACTAGAATGGAACATTTGGCCAGTCCAGTCTTTTTGCAGCGGAACTGATCCTTGCTTAGTAAGTGGGTCTCCTGTAAAAATACTATTTTAGCATTTAGACCTGTTAGGTGAGAGAGTACTTTCTTTCTCTTTAATTCGTGATTCAGGCCTTTAACATTCCATAACTGTCCCATCATGGAGACATTGATTTTGAGTTTTTGATGTCATTTTATAGTCTTAATTGGAAGTGAGACAGCTTCGGCCTTAGTTTCCTATTTCCCCAAGAGTTATTGCCATGCAGCCTATTACGTTGGTAGTTATAAAGATTCAAAGGATAGATTAGGTATAGATCAAGCCTGCTCTCTTTGATGGAGCTTGAAAGGTGCTACAAAGAGGAATGGGCGAAACTTGCCAAGGATAGGTGTGCCAAGCTTGTGGCATCATAGTCAAGAAGACTTGAGGCTGTAATTGCTGCCAAAGGTGCATCGACAAAGTATTGAGCAAAGGCTGTGAATACTTACTTATGTACATGTGATTTCTCAGTTTTTTTATTTTTAATAAATTTGCAGAAACCTGAAGTAAACTTTTTTTACGTTGTCATTATGGGGTGTTGTGTGTAGGATTCTGAGGAAAAAAATGAATTTAATCCATTTTGGAATAAGGCTGTAACATAAAATGTGAAAAAGGTGATGCGCTGTGAATACTTTCCGGATGCACTGTATATAATCTTCTGCAATCTTAGTGTATTAAGATAATATCCCCGGATAATAAACCCGGGGAATGGTGTTAGTAAGTGGTCCAGAATAAGCATAATAAGTCTTATTGCAATAATAGCAATAACATTAAACCAAGGGTATGATGTTGAACAGTCTCGTTTAGGGTAGAGAGAAAATAATTAGATAAAAAAAAAAGAAAAAATAATTAAGCACAGTAAAACATAAACAGAGAGCACCCGAGTAATAATGAGTGATGCTGAGAATATATAATGATAAAAACCCATATTTTAAACAACTAGATCAGACAGTAGATTATTAATCCTTACCATATCATTAACGGCCATGACTCCCTATTATGTATCAGAATAGTCCCAGGAACAGCTTCTTATTTCCTTTTCTGCTTCTTCCCTGCTAGTGAAGACATAGAATTGACCCTGCAAATCCACCTTCAGTTTGGCCGGATACAAGAGGCTGTATTTGACGTTGGTTTGCTGTAACCGCTGTTTAATGTTGTAGAAGGCTGTGCTGTATGATGAAAAATATTGGATTGATGTGATTCGTGATTAGAGTGAAGCCTGATATATTTCATACATTCAAACTATCCTGCACTATCTTGGCCACCTAAAGACGATATTTGTTAGGTGCCATTACAATGTGTCATTGCACTACTTAGTGCACCTACAAGGCTCAGTGGGAGGCAGTACCATCTTGATCTCAAAGATAAAGATGCCCTGCACTCCGTACTTTGATTGAAACAGAAATGAAATAGGTTGCAAACCTGTTGCTGCAATATCTAGATGTTAACATTTCATTATAAATATTGTTTTAGTTAATGATAAATCAATCAGCAGTTGTTCATGTGTTGTGCTTAATGTGCCTTTAGTAATTTATTTTTTCCATTAATCCTATACCCAAATTAGTGATGAAGAACTTGATGATTATTACTGACAAATGGTGAATTTAACCCATGCTTAAAATGGAATATAAAAATGAAAGATTCACAAAAGAAAAGTAAAACTTGTTTTTTGAGAAAGAAGGGACTGTGTAGGATACAGGAAAAATAATTTTAAAAATGTCTGCACATTACCATAGTGCATTAAGAAGGTCTGAAAATTAGACCCAAAATGACTTTTGCACATTTCAGAGGTCAGCTGGCCAAACCCTGATGAAGTTAGTGTGTTTATAACCTTTTGATAATCCTTGTATAAATATCTTAACATGGAAAAAATTTCAGTAGGCTGTATCAGTTAGAAGTAGGCTTTCTGAAAGACTGTTCATGGCAAACGCAAAGAGACATAATATTTTTTCAATTTTTTTGAAGATCTGCTCTTACCAAGTGGCATCATCTGGACCAAAATTTTGATTTCGTTATGTACCTCACTTGGTAGCGAAACACCTCCCAAAATAGGAATTTAAACGTTCATTGACTGTTTTTAGTTTGTAATCCTTATAATAGAAAAAAAAATTGTGTTACTTACCGGTTTGTTCATTGGGTGCACAAGTGGAGCAGCTAGCTGTGGGTTGTCAGGCTTGGTGCGGACAGGGCAGCACATGTTTCCATGCAAAGGGCCCTCGGGAGTTTTTTTAAACTGAAGACCTTATTAAAAAGGGGTTGATCCTTCCTTTTTTTTTTTTTTTTTTTCTCTCTCTTTTGGAACATTGCTTTTGTTGTGTGCCATGTATGGAATGCAGTTTTTGGAACATTATTTTTTGTTTGTTTTTCATCTTAATTCATCATTTCAGTGTTTGGGTGTTTTTTTGTTTTTTTTTATATATAATTTATGGGTTTTTTTCTTTAATGCACCTTTTTAGTTGCTTCATCAGTTGTCTGCCTCCCTTATTGTCCCACTGACTCTTGGCCCTGATACTTCATGTCCCCAAGTTCCTGCTAAAGCCTATGATAGGGACTCTGGGGTATGACATACCTATAAAGGTACCTGTATGCAAAATTTGAGCCTGCTTAAGTGGTTTAGTTTTTGAAATATGGACTAGTGAAATTGATGAAAAAATAAATCCATGTCAAATTTGACACCACTTTCTCCTCACAAAATTGGCTGTGTCTTGGAAAGTATTTGTCTTACATCAAAATAATTTTACATGGTGTCTCCTGGATAACATTGATACACCTGGTATTCTTTCAGAATTTTCTGAGACTGAAGTGCATGGGATTTATGGAAAATCGGTTGATTTGACATGGAGTTACCTAGTTTCTAGCAGTTGCACTAAAAATGTTAACTATTCTTATGACATGGAGTAAGCTTTTGACTTGAAACCCTTATAGTGTGTGCTGTGACTTGGATTTCAGTTTGTTCTTTGAGACAGAACTTTTTTTTTTCCTTAATTTCTTCAAGTACTCTGGTTTTTATAAGCATTGTGCAGCATCTAATAATTTAAGCTAATGAAACAGATTCTGTAATACATTTTGCAGTTTATGAATTTCTGTGAATAAGTACATTTTAGGGGAAACAGAATACGAAAACCAGTTTTAATATTAATCAAGTACAACATGGCAAAATTGAAGAAAGCATAGTCTTCTTCATAAGCACCAACTTTATTTTACTTAAGCTCTAAATTTTCCAGGTAAAACTTTCTACAAAGAAAAACTTGAAGACTACTCTAACCAATGTTACTTACCCATGTGCTTTGTACTGATGGCTGAGAAAAAAAATGTAATTACGTTTTCCTGTGAAACAGAGAAAAATGTTCAAGGTTTAATAAAGACTAAAGTGACCAATGCTTTACATCAGCAAAACAATGTGAAAAATGCCTATGGAGGCATGTGTATTATTAGTTTTGTTTTTTGTTTCGATAATATTTGTTAAATAAATACTTCCAGAAATATCAGCACTTATATACAGGAAACCTAAAGCCTTCTGAGAATTGCAGGATTCTTGACAAATGAGTAAGGGGGAGAGGCAGATCTTCAATTTAAGAAGAATTTTTATCAACCAGTTTTGGCTGTATGTCACAGTGTGGACTGAAATAGAAGCTTAAACTTATTTTTTTGCAAAACTGAGTGTAGGGGACTATTAAATACTACTTTGAATTGAAGTAAGGCTCATACGATTACAATTTTAATTTCATTAAAATAAGAAGTAAAATTATCAATATTCGTTGGTAAATGAAGAAACCAACCAGAGGTTATTTTTCTGTTTTTAAGTTGTAGCATGCAATAATTAATAAATATTGCAGTATCCAATAAATAATGGTTTATGTACTCTACACCAGAATATTGACTTTTCAATTAAAATACAATATGTAGGTAAACTACATCACTCATATGCAATGTTTATTTAAAAAAACACTAATCTGATATTTACAATAAACACAAAAATGACAACTGAATTAAACGTAAAGTGTGTGGATTTTAGTTGTCACTGTATCTGATTATATGCTGTTGTCTGTTTCTGTAAAAACATTTTACTGCATGTATTCACAGGTCTTGAACAGCCTGCCTTAGTACATCATGTGGTGAGACACAATTTGTTTGGTGCTTCAGTGATGGGAGTATTTCAGCAGGTTGAATGAAAGACTTGTAAAGCAAGTGAAATGGTTTATTAGGAAAACAAAACTGCTTCCATGGTATCCTCTAGACTTAAAATAATGATTGTCATTATTTAGGAGATGAAAATATTTGAGGAGTATTATTGCCCAGTCCTACTTTTTTTTTCTCTTTTAATTTATTTTTTAAATGTACACACATGTTATAGATTGTATCCTTCTGTAGTTTAAAACTGGCAGGCCTTAAGTTAGTGACATAGTGATAAGGAGCAAACAGCATGCTCCACAAAGGAAAACTCAGATGTTCTAATAATTATTAACCTAAACTGTTTTATCACTGATGTTCTGTAAACCTATACTTACTCGTTTCTATACTTGTTTTTTCTTTTATACAGGCCATTGTGGGTTGAATTTCCTACAGATGTTACAACATTTGCAGTTGATAATGAATTTATGCTTGGTATGTACAGTATTTTCTTTTAAAAATGTACTTTTTAAAGGGTCTTACTTTAAAGCAACTCGAATCATAATATAATTTATCACATTACAGAAAAGGCAAATTTCTGTCGTAGAGAATGGAAATTGAAGACTGATAATCCCTAATATGATTTTTTGATAACTCTTATTATAAGTATGTTGGCAGTGTCCTTGGTATTATTGCTAAATAACTCTAAAGCAATTTTGAAATTCAAGTTTTTTTTGTACTTAGTTTAAATTGATAGTAAAAACAATATATTTTATCAATATAAACTGTCTTAGCCATTGCTGAAATTATTTTAATATCGGTCAGAATTTTAAAAACTTAATCCCTTTTGTGCAGGTAATGCGTTGTTAGTTCATCCAGTGGCCGAAGAAGGCTCAAGGGGTGTCACGGCTTATCTCCCAGGCACAGGAGAGGTTAGTATCATTGCAATTTTGATATATTTTTGCCATCTCTGTTATCGTGGATAGTAAGTAGCTTACAAAACATTATTTGCAATGTGTCTGGTGCTTTTAAAAATGAAGAGTTTGGGTTATAATCTAATAATATTGTTACAAGATTGTATGTTTAAACAAATCTGTGTGTAATAGTACTTTTTGTGGATATGTGATCTTGTGTTATGAATGGGACTGGTCATCTTTTTTACTTAATATTTAACTTTGATTTTGCAAAATTCTACTTAATAAAGCTAATTTTTTGTTTTATGTGCAACTATTCTTAGGTTTGGTATGATGTTCGCTCTTTCCAGAAATACATTGCCCCCCAGCAGCTGTACATACCTGTCACCATGAGCTCGGTAAATACATTTCATAATATGTTTTATAAAAAAAATTAAAAATCTGCTTGTTGGATTCCAATACAAATTGGCATATTCTGAGCCGAAAGGTACTAATTAATAAATCATATATTTGCAGCTCAGTTTAAATTTTAAATGACATTTGCCATGCTGGATAATTTGGCTTTTATAGCAAAAAAACATGAACTAAATATTTTATCAACATATTTGTAAAAGAAGTCGATAGATTTCATGTCAGCTTGAGGCAATCAAGTTCATAGTGTGCAGATTTTAAAACAAGAGCCAAGTATTCTTCAGTGACAGAACTCTGGGTTTACTTTAAAACCCTTTCATGCAGTTCCACAACAAATACTAATTTTAACACCATTTCCTTTTGAGAACTTACTTAACTGGACATCAAGTTGTTTAATAGCCCAGGAACAAAGAATGCTATTTACAATGTTACCCATTCTATAATGTGTCAAGTTCCCCAGAGATTTGTTTTTGGACAGTTTTGAATTTATGTGAATCACAAAGATTCTAATAGTAAACTCATGAAATTTACCGATGACATTAATAAAATTTAAGTAGGCAGTTAAAACAAGGGGTAAAGACCTAGACAATCTAAACAATACCTTTTGGGTTGGGGGTGGATGCAATTTAATGTAGAGAAGTGCTGTAAGTAGACAAAAAGAATATTGCTTAAAAAAACAAAAAGCTTCTCTCCAGGATGCTGATGATGCTGTTCTGCAGGAAGCAACTTTTGAAAAGGTTTTTAAATTTATGCAACATATTCTGCATCTAGGCAATGTGGCATAGCAATTAAAAGGTTGAAATGTTAGGTTATACTGTAAAACGGATTGTATAACATTCCCTGGTATATAATTTAATGCTCTATAATGTGTGAGATCACATCTGGAGTACTATACGCATCTTGGGTCATATTGCAACAAAAAGGATTAGTAGCTCTAAAAGCTGAAAAGAACAGTTAAATACATTCCTGGACTAAAGGGTATGTATTGCTCTAAGAGGCCGAGAAAATTAAATCTCTTTAGTTTTGTATGGATGGTGCTACATGAGGATTTAATCCAGGTTTTCAAACCTCTCAGAGGTATTGGAAATGGTGTCTGAGGACACTAGTGAAAACTAAGGGGGATTGAGTGCATTCATGACACAAGCATAAAAATCACTAATTTACCCAGAATGTTATGTGAACTAGCTAACCATGGAAACCTGATGTATTGAATGGTTTCCTTGTTTATGAAGCTTTTGTTTTAAAACATAATTCATAGTTTCTAATTAACCCATTTGACCTGTTGCATACAATATAACCAGAAATGTTTTTTGTATTGTAATTTTTTTTAAGATCTTTTCAAGTGATTTATGATTTTAAAAATATATTTTCTTAATGTGCACAGATCCCTAAATTGAAACAATGTGTTGAACAGTAATTAAATTTTTTTTTCTTTTTTTAAAAAAAGATACCAGTTTTTCAGCGTGGTGGCACCATTATACCACGAAAGAATCGTGTTCGGAGGTCATCATCTTGCATGATAAATGATCCATATACTTTGTATGTGGCATTGAGTTCACAGGTAGGTTAAATTGATCACTACTTTATGGGTGAAAAAGAAATGTTCAACTGTTTCTTCCATTTCTCTGCAACTTCAAAACCCCAAATACACCATACCTAAAAGCATAAAACACATGTACTGTGTTATGAAAACATTGTGGTCAGAATAGAGTGTTATGCTTGCACACTTTTTTTTAACTGTTTAAGGTACACTTAGTTTCGTAAATGGTGCAAGTTTTGTATTTCACAAGAAGTATTTCTTTAGTAATTTTTTGGTAACTTTTTAGATTTTTTGTAGCTTTACATTATGAATCTTGTATGGCATTTCCAATTAAAAAAAAAAAGTATTAGCATTAAATATGCAAAACAGAAATCGGCATTTTGTTTTTTAGAACAGAGTTTAAAGCTACAAGATAGCCAGTGGTCATAGACATTCTCATTCTATTTAACAGAATACAGCTGACGGAGAACTCTATGAAGATGATGGACACAGTTTTAACTTCCAAACCAAAAAGGAATATATTCACAGAAAATTCACCTTTATAAATAATATCCTTACCTCAAGGTAATCTTTAATATAAAAGATTAGAAAATATGTTTATTTATGCTTTGCTTAACAGCTCTGTGATAATTAGTAAGGTTGTCGGTACTCAATTTTGACTGCAGAAAAAATAAAATTGGTGGTAATTTCTAAGCCCAGTTCATCCAAGAACAAGGTACTTTTTCCCCAAACTCCATTCCACTCACTCCCATCCTCAGGGACATGTTCTAAATATGAGCAGAAATAATTGTTTATTTAGCAGACTCCATTATTCAAAACAGATGAGGCCAAAACATTTTATATCCAAACAGCATTTATGTAGTGCATTTTGATAAAAGAATGTAGCCCAAAGTGCTCTATGATGATGATAGTAATAATAATAGCTAATTAGAGCTTAGCTACAATGACCTCATTCCTAGTGAGTGGCAGGTAGAAAGTAAAAGGTAATCTGTATCTTAAAATAAAGTTCATAGATTTCCTGTGCTATTTATAATTTTGCAGAAATTGGATTGTCTCAGACTGAACTAAAATGTTTTATGTACTGCTTTGCTATTTTGTAGCCTTTTAGCACTCCCTATGAAGTTTCAAAACTGCTTATGCTATCCATAATAAGATTGCTGTGTGTGTCTTAAGTTTTTCAGAGGCTGCTGCCCTTTGTTTTGAATTAAAATTGTTGACCTTACTGTTGAAATTGCATGCTGTATAAGTATAGATTTTTCAGTAATGCTAATTATTTATAATAATAAAGAGGGTGATGTCATATGGCATCAAAAACCTCTCCAAAATGCCTACATCAGGTCAAAATGTTCAGTGACTTAATAGTGCTGTACCATTAACCAACCGTTCATTGACTTAATAGTGCTGCATTTTTTTTAGTTTTTCAGAATTTCCTTAAAGCTCAGCTTTCACTCTGTAAAGTTCATTCCTATGCTGTCATTTTCGCTTTTACTTAAGTTCAACCCTAGGTTTGCTATTAGACAATGATTCAATTTACTTACAAAGTGACTGTGAAGCAATTAGTTTACAGGCATACTAAGGAGACATTATACTTAAGTTTATTTTATACCTTAAAAAAAGCAGGAACTTTATTTCTGATCTTAATTTGCACCTATTTTTAAATAACATTGTAAGCATCACTGCATGTAATTTTCCCTTTTCTCTGTACTTTTGATTCAGCTTCAAATGTGTTTTGCACAGTACAGTGAAATGTTAGCATGTCCATGGAACACATTTTAAACAAACAAGCAACACGATACAGTGGTACCTTGAGATATGAGTGCCCCAGAATATGAGTTTTTTGAGATACAAACTGTCACTAGGTTGATATTTTGCCCTTGATACGGGATAAAATTTGAAATACGAGCCATCAAAGAGCTTGTCACCGCACATTCCGAGGAACTGACGACAGAGGAGTTGACTGAACTACAGACGCGGCAACATACATAGGTTTTGCAGCAGATCTGTATCGCGGAGGAGGTTATCTGTTAAAGCGAGATAAAGGAAGTGTTTGTAATGTGGGAAAAAGTTTCGAACTTTAACGAAAAGAAACACCCTGAAAAAGTTACAACTGATTGTGCAGCGGCGCTATTTAATGAGACTTTATTGAAAAGAAACCCTGAAAAAGTTGCAACTGATCATGCAGGGGCACTATTTAATGACACTTGCCTAACTCATTTCAGAAACATTCTAAAGGGGAGGACTAAACAAAGCTCCTTGGATAGGTTTCTGTTGAAACGCCCTGTGAATGAAAGTGACGAAGGTGTGGCAAAAAAGAAAAAAAACTAGTGAAGAAAGTTAAGAAAAAGTGAAGAGAAAGAAAAAATCATTACAATACGCTAATCGGCTTCACCAACTTCTGTTTATTTCTTTAGATTCTCTTTTGTATTAGGTTTTCTTTTGTTTGTATACAATATTTGTTCATTATAAATACATTTTTCTTATGTTAAACATTTAACAAAAAATTGGGGTGGTTTTTTGGGGGCTGGCACGAATTCATCTAATTTCAATTAATTTTAATGGGGAAAATTGATTTGAGAGATGAGCATTTTGACTTACGAGCTTGGTCACTGAACGAATTAAACTCGTATCTCAAGGTATCACTGTATGTACCAGACATTATGTATATGCAATCAATTTGGATCACAAATCATCCCTGCAATGGTTAACTGACCACAGAATCAAAGAGTTCCGCCTCAGATGTTCATCTTACGAAACAGACAAGACCAAAATCAGGTTTGCTTTTGGTTTTGTAACATCTTTAAAATTGCTATTTTAAGTAGCCTTTTCAATGTTGGATGCTCTTACTTTTAGCTACCTTAACCAAGATGCAGTGTCACATATTCAGTGCCTGAGTCTGCTGTTGATGTGGCCCAGAGTGCCTAAAATATGTCTGTTAAATGTTTGCTGGAAAAAAATTGGACTTGGTTTAATCTCTTGTATTATTTCTTGACCACATGTATCCACCTACAGCACAGAAGTAATGTTGCTACAAAGTATTAACCTACTCTAGCACTTTCTTAATGTACTTTATTTTAAAACTTTGTGTTCTGTTGTTTGTTAAATAAGTGGCTCCCTATTGAACTCTCAAAAGTCATTTTACATACAGGCTGCTTTGAATGAAAAGGTCTGCTAAATAAGTTTTAATAAGGAGGAAATAGTTTAAAGATTGTAAAATGCAATATTTAGCACAGTCAGGTATTTCATTTGTAAAACACACACAGGTAAACAATGCCTCTGCTGTATAAAATACATATTGGGAGAAACGTTTGCCTCTTTTGACCTCTAAATAAAAAGCTGCACAACTGAGACAAAGAGAAATGAATAATTATGTATATTTGAGCAGTTGCAATATATCTGTGTTTATTTGTAATACAAGTAGAAGGTCAATGCAAAGACCATGTTTCACTTGTTGTTTGATTTAAGCCACTTGATGCCTAGAATTTTTTTTTTTATTTATTTTTTTAAATGTTACATTTTAAAATGTGTATTTGTAAGCTGCAGTTTTCACACACATCTTTTAAATAACAGGGCTTAAGTCATAAAGACTTTTCTTAATTAGGTGCACTGTGAAGAGAACAGTAAATGTTCATAACAAAAAAAATATACTTAACTGCGCACAGAGTACACATGTAAGATAGTATCCAAAATTTTAAAGCTATTGTCAGGTATTTTGAATATGTACTTTTTATTATAATTATCAAATTTCCTTTTTTTTATTTGACTGCTCTAACATTAAGGTTTATTGAAGCATTACTTCACAATATGTTTTCAGTCACCAGAATGTTTTTGTTCATAGACAAAAGAACTGCTAATTTTAATTAAAAAAATGCATAATTTTGATAAGTTCATTCATAATATATAGTACAGTATATACTCATGGTATATTCACTTGAGTTAGTGTGAAACTGATATACATTCAATTTACTATGGTTCAAAATTATTCAGCATTTCAGATTTGTGGTGCAACACACCGCATCTTGTGCATCATATTTTACTACTTTTGTTGGACATTTTGTTAATGCAGTTCTTTGAGGAGTCCTCACTGAATAGTACATTAAAATATTTAATCCTTCATGTTTAATCATTTTGATTCTTCCTTTTATTTGTTGTAAAAATACATTTCCATAGAATTGTTTTTGTGACTTTGATAAATTCCCCATCTGTCTTGTATACAGTAATGCTGACAACAGCAGCCACTTCACAACAAAAGCCTGGCTCGAGAAAGTGGTGGTGATGGGAGCACAGAAGCCCAGCAAAGTGCATATACAAATAAAAGGCAAGTGAAAGATCTTGATTTGTTGTTGTTCTGTTGACCATGTGTTACCACTTATAACATTCTATAATGTATGACTGGCATTTCTTAAGAGTTTTATACATTATATGTATTTCATCTTCAATGCCATTACTGTTGTTCAGGAACCCACTCCATCTGTAATGCTTTGTACACTTGAGGTGTCTATTCCTTCATGCTCTTAATGTTATTATGAACTAGTTAGGCAAGGATTATATATACAAATATATATATATATATATATATATATATATATATATATATATATATATATATATATATATATATATATATATATATATATATATATATATATATATATATATATGTGTGTATATATATATATATATGTGTGTATATATATATATATATATATATATATATATATATATATATATATATATCTATATCCCCCCACCATGTTGCCCCATTTCACCAAACCCCCCCTGCCCCCAGGTGGGATTGAACTAGTGTCTTTAAGCATAAAGTTGCTTTTCATTTAGGTCAGTATGTGCCACAAGTCGAATTGTCTTGTTACTTGTGAGCATCACTGGGGCAACGATTACTTTAGGTTTGTAGAATGTCCATAGCTGTGTTCATTAACATAAAGAAGTATGAATGTGATCAACAAAGGTAAAGGTTATTTGGAATAGAATATGTCAAGGTCAGTCTTTCTTCACATTCTAATTAAAGTTGAGATCTCTTTAAAGGTACTTATAATATTTAACTCCTGCTACTACAGAATGCACAGACCGTTCTCTCCATGTTTAGATATTCTTTGGCTTGAACAAAAATTCTTTACCTAGGCTGATCGGACTTAATTAAAATTTAGCCTGCTTTCATAATCATGCTGATAATTTTCTCATATATACGTGATAGTTTTGTATGAGTCAAGGAAGGCCATCCTGTGAGGCATAGTTTGGATTAGAAGCATATGGTATTTGCTGTGATTCTAACAAGTTGACCTAGTTAGGTCACCATGTGGAATTTAATTTAAACACGATGGCTAGCAGTGTAGCTGGTATTGTGTGGTTTAATAGTAAATATCACAGTTGTGACACTGTTGAAGTTTGTGCCTGTAATATTTAAAAGAGTTGATGTATTTCTCACACCCCCTCCAGTGTGTCTAATAGCAGGAAAATCTGATATTCCAGAGAAAGTAAGGTACATTGTAATAAAGCACAGTTATGTACTATATGTGCCAGTAGTTGGAAAAAATAATATCCAGTATGTATGGATCATGGGCTTCAACAAACCATATGAAGAGACATCTGCATTTCTCACAGCAAATGATAGTATTTACCAGCATTTAAGTCTGCAGTGGACTGTTTTAACCTGTTACTTTTATAAGGCTGAAGGTAAAAGAGGCCTTCATCTTAAACGCAGGAGATGCACAGTTTATCAGAAATTAGTATGTCACTAGCATGACAGTAAAGACAAGACTCAAAACAAAGATTGCTCTGGCATTTTATCTTTTCAACATAAGAGACCAGTTAGGAGTTTAAAAGGATGTTTTTATAACTGTTCATTATAGTACAAGACTCATTCTCTCCATTGTTTAATTAGTGGCAAAATACCTTTATTTTAGCTTTCCTTTATCTTTCTTGGCCTTGGTAACAGCAACATGCTGTCAGTTCTTTCTCTTTTCTGACATTTCAGAAATTGAAACCAGTGAATAATTGTACATTAACACCATGTAAGAAGGTATTTAATCACATTATACACACATCCTGCACTCAGCATGTTCTTCATTTTTATTATAATGCAACCACACTTTAGATCCTCTTCTCTTTATACTTGGAGGTCCTGTAATCTGAAGTAGCTGTTATGATGTACACTCATGGATGCAATAGATGTAAATACTGGAAAAAGTCATTTATAGCGGTAATTAAGAACGCCAGTGTCATTAGAAGCTGTTTGTTCTGACAAAATTGAACCCTTGCGTTCTTGGTTTTCAGCCCAAGGCACACATTGCCAACTCTGTGGATTTAAAGGGTTGCTGTGGTAAACAATTGACTCTCCTGACTAAGATCAATGTGAATTTAAAAGAGAGACCACCTTGTTGACTCTCGAAAGTTAAACAGACTAGAGAGGCAGAGTATGGAATATTGTTAAGTAAGAGCGGGCAATCACAGTAAGTAATCTGGAAGTAAGTTTTCTGTGCCCTTCACAAAATAAGTAGGACACACTGGTGCTTCTGTGAGGGTATCTCCTTAAACCTTGCAGTCCGTTAGAGGTGTTTTATCAGCATACATTTCTAATTCCTGTCAAGCTGATCGTTATTATGGTTGTTTGTGTTAATGTATTTTGTGTTTTATAAAGGATTTCATTCAACAAAGCAGTCCATTTTATGAACAATATGTATTTAACACATGAAACTGGAGAGGAAGAATCAAAAATAAAAGCACAACATTAGCTGTATTTTAAATATGAAACTTGATTTTTAGTGCAGTAGTGCCAATAAATTATTAATAATATTGAGTGTGTTTACAGGCGCATACATAATCAGGTTAGGGCGAATAATTCAGTTAAAGAAATTTGGTTTCTTTAAAATCCATGTTTACATGGATAACTGAATCCAAAAACAAGCATGAAGCCTCTGATAGTTTTCTTGTGTTTTGTAAATGTTTATAGTCAAATTGCTGCTTTATAGGTTTCTGTCAAGGGATTGCAGGCAGCACAATCTTTTATACTTGATTGTGTGATTGAGACCTGCAAAGAACCAGTTTGTGTGCTTCTAACCTTGCACCCTGTGCTGCTGGAAAAATATTTTTTACTTCAGGTTGCCACATACAGTTCTGGTTACTTTCTCGCTCAGAAAAAAAATCTATTGTGGTATTTTCTGCTGTGTAAGGGACACATGTGGCACAAGACTTCTTAAATCTTTTTCAATGTACTTGCACCGTTTTCACCAGAAAATGACAACTGGCCGCCCAAGTAACATGAATGTGCTTAAACAAAATTACATCTTATGAGAAGGTGTAATACACATTGTAAATACAAATTCTGTTTTATGTAGTGATGTACAGAGACCTTTTGTCGTTTGTTAGATTTTTTTCCCAGCAAGCAAGGATCAGAATTATGCATGTAAAAAATTATACTTTTGCATAGAAAGAAGTGATATTTAACAGTGATTCCAGTTTGAGACTTATGGCTACTTGAATTTAGCAGATTACAGAGTAGAACAGGGAAAACGTGGAAGATGATTTGCAGTGATGGTGTAGTTGCAATTAAGAAGTTTAGATAAGATGTGATGCCTGCCCCTTTCCCTCTCCCTGCTGCAGGGACATTCTGGAGCTATAACAAAATACTGAGGGAAATAATTAATGAATTAAAAGACCAGAGCAAATGCCGTATTCAAGGCGATGATTGATCCCAGACTGTTTTCTAAGTGCACCTACTGTGTCATAATTGGTTTGACTATATTTATGTAGATTATAATTTTAATTGTATGCTTAATTACAGGTTCGTTCACACTTTATCTCTGTGGTTTTCAACATTCAGTCCTCTGGGCCCCCTGTAGCTGCTGGTTTTTGTCCTAATCTTAAGCAAGCCATTATATCCAAGTTTCTTTGTTTTTTACATCTTATTTGGAAATGACAAACTGAATATACTATATTTTACTAAACGAAGCAGGAATGTATGTGTTAATGTGTTTTTTTTTTTTTGTTTTTTAAATATATAAAAGTTCTGGTTTACTAATAAGCACAAGTGAGTGACACAGTAGTTCTTTTCAATGTGGTTTACGTGGGTGTCTGCTCTGCTCAACATTGTCTGTACTCCATGTGACGATACAGGTTCCGCTCCATGCTCCCGTCTTGCTTCTGGGAGTTCCGAACCCAACACCGCCAGTAATGTCACCAATGAGCTGGACAGTGAGACACAACAATGAAGCAAAAGGGATGGTGCAAAACTGCAAAGTGCTTTTATTAAAAACAACAAAAATCAAAGTGTCCAAATAAATAGTGCAGTGCTTCAAGAATCGTCAAATAAATAATCCAATAAAGACAAGTGAAAGGTGGAGGTTAAAACACGATAGAAAAAATTCTTGAAAAACAAGGTTAAAATAATGGCTGGAAGCCATCCCAGTGCCTTTCGACTGGTAACTCTCCTGCTTCTCCCGTCCAAACTATGCACTTTCTACCTTCTACTGCTGGTCTGTTCGCCTTTCTGATCCCTGGCTCTCCGGTAGGTTTCACCAAACCGTGACTTGGGCTCCACAGTGACCAGGGCGCTTACGCTGGGGGAGGGGGTCTTGGGGTTGGGGGTTTCAGTTCCCAAATCCTGACTCGCTGCAACATGCCAACCTTCTCCCGATAACTCCTGCTCCAAACAAGCGCTCAGCAGGAGCGACCACTACCATCAGCCTACAGGTGCCGCCAAACGCCCAAAGAGGGCTCACTGTCAGTGAGCGAGCATTCGCTCAATCATGCACTGGCTTTCTCCTCCCTGCTTCTTGCTGCCGCCTTCTCCTGTAACCTCCATTTGTCTTTTTCTCTAATCACCCCCCAAACCCCTAGGCCACCTCTCATTTATATTTATCATGGGGATGTGGATCAGGTGTAGCAATTAGCAGCTCCCAGCATCAATTACAGATGCGGACAACTCCTCACCTGTGCACTTAAGCAAGGACCGATCGCATCACGGATTCACCCGGGAACCTGCTCCCGCCACACTACCACACCGCTAAGCCGTGAGTGCTGCAACTATTTATTTAAAAAGTGGCCTTTTTGACTTGAGCTGTGGACCCGCTATAACACATTGAAATATAATTAAAAGAGCAAACTCCATAGAAAAATAATAAAGAATTTAAAGATACAGAAGAAATGCAAATGTTTTAACTTCCTATAAGTGTAATACTATTACACTTTTCTAAGTGCAAAATTAAAGGAAAAAATGGGTCAGCTAATTAAACAATCAGATCAATTTAAGGTAACAATAACTGACTGATTGAAATATAAATCTGCAGCCACAGGGGACCCTGAGGACCGAATGTTGAGAGTCACTGTGATATTTCTTGCAGCCTCTGCTTGCTTATATTCTTCTGTTAATACATAATATAAAAGGACATAACATGGACAAAAAAACTGAATGTGTTTACTCAATAAATATCAGCTGGAATTTTTTTCAACTACAATTGATCAAATCCACGTTAAAGTTAATTAGCCAGTGCTCCAAGTTTCAAAGCTGAATCAACTGCATAACTTTGAGGTATTGTATAATTTGGTAATCTTCTTCTTCATCTGTTAGAGTAGATCATATCAGACTTATTGGTTGTTCCATGGCTTTAAGTAAAACTGTAGTACTCACTTTCTGGTTTTTCCCCCATAACCTATCAGCAAAGTCTAACAATTTCATTTAGACCAGTCAGTAATTAGCAGTAGGAGTTACAGGTGTATTTAAGGTTGAGGTGGGATTACATTAGGGATCGGCTCTGAGCCCTTTATTTGCAATGGTGATGGACAGGTTGACAGATGAGACTAGACAGGAGCCCCCATGGACTGTGATGGATGCTGAAGACATTTATCTGTAACGAAAGTAGGGAGCAATTTGCGGAGATCCTGGAGAGGTTGAGATATGCTCTGTTGAGAGGAGGGGAATGAAGATCAGTAGGAAGAAGACCGAATACGTGTGTAAATGAGAGGAAGGACAGAGGAATGGTGAGGATTCAGGGAGTAGAGTTGGTAAATGTGGATGAGTTTAAATACCAGGGTTCAACAGTACAGAGTAATGGAAGTGTGTAAGGGAGGTTAAGAAGTGAATGCAGGCAAGGTAGAGTGGGTGAAGAAGGGGACCAGCAAGAGTGAAAAGGGAAGGTCTACAAAACAGCAGTGAGACTTGGTTGAAGACGGTGGCACTGACAAAAAGACATGAGAGAGAGCTGGAAGTGGCAATGTTAAAAGATGTTAGGATTTGCATTGAGTGTCACAAGGATGGACAGGATTAGAAATTGGTATATCACCTGGTCAGCTCAGGTTGGAAGGTTTAGAAGACAGCCAGACGGGTGAGATTGCATTGGTCTGAACATGTGCAGAGGACAGATGCCAAGTATATTGGGAGAAAGATCCCAAGGGTAAAGTTGCCAGGCAAGAGAGAAATAGGAAGGACTAAGAGAAGGATTATGGATGTGGTGAGAGATGGGATGCAGAGGACAGGAAGATATGATATGAAAAATATGATCTGCCGTGGTAAACCCCCTAATGGGTGCAGCTTAGAGGTGAAGAATTAGTAAGTAGTTAATTGTTCTATTTTATGTACTTTGATACTTTTGTACTAATGATATCAAAACTTTATGCAAAAAACATATGATTGAAGCTATGCAAAATGTTTCTAGTGAAAAAGTGATAAGCTTTAATAATAACAGTACAGGAAAGCATGTGCTACAGGCTACAGAATTTTCCTAGAGCCACTAGATAAAAGAAAACCGCTAAGAATATGCAAATCAGTCTGTTAGGTATTATGTTTGAGAGAAAAACAGTGCTGTTTAATTTAGAACTGTAAATGAATATTGTTTTTTTTACATGTCTGTGTACTAGGAGAAATCTAAAAGTGTGTTCATATCCTCCACAAACGTCTTATAGGGTAATCCCTGTCTATACATTTCAGTTTGCATTAATGTTTTTTCTCTCCCCCCTTTTAAGATGGAAGTATCTCAGAAGTTGAATATGAATTTGATGCTGCAACTTCAATATTAACACTTCGCAAACCAGCTGTTAATATTGCTGCTGATTGGACCATCCTTTTGCGGTAATACACCCTGCTTTGCTGGACTGACCGACTGACAGACAGACAGGCACCAGGGTGCTGCTACAAAAAATTACCACTCTGAGGAAGCAGAAGCTTCTGATAGACAAATGCAAATCAGAGCCTCATCCTGGAGATCATGTTGCCTCCCTACTCCTCCCCGTGCAAGAAAGACCAAGATGATGCCTTCTTTTCCACCCTATCCATCTTATTTCATTGCTACTTATGCTAACGGTTAATGACGCATCAAAGGTTTGTGTCTGTGTAGAACAAATCCTACTTGTTTCTCATGATTTCCAATTGTGAAAAAGTAAACGAAGTTGTTGGGTTTTTTTTTTCTTTTTATTACAGCTTATTTTCCTCAAGGGGTTGAAATATTAAATTTCATTTTGGGAATTTAAACTATTGTTTCTTCTACTGAACTTCAATTACATAGGCAAAAATTAATGTTTAGTCTATATACGAAGTTAGACATGTTTATATTTTGAAACTAACATGAAAAAGTATCCCAAATCTGCTTTTAATGTTCTATAAACTGCAGTTTAAACTTCTCCTTCTGCATGGGACCAGTTGTACCAAAAAGCTTTCAGGCCTCTTGCTGTTCACATGAAATGAGTGCTGGCTTTCTTTTCTTGCTTTAAATGACATTTTGTCTTTCACAGTCGCATCCAGTGATTGGGTTTGTTTTGTGTGTAGTGTAATGTATCCCTGTCTCTTGACAATCTCCAGGAATGTCTAAAACAAAACAGCAAAATATATCAATAACTGTTAGAAATGTTTAAGTGTCTCTACAACCTACCAAGGTAGTATGTGTTTTTTTTTTTTGTTTGTTTTTTGTTTATTGGAGCCTAGTTTTGCTTCTCCCGCAAGACTCTAACTCAGTCAGGACACAGGGATTTTTAATTGTCCTTTTTATGTAGTATTATAATGGATGAAAGTGTAATTTAAATATGAGCTGTAAAGTTAAATAACACAGTAATTTTTTGCACCTTTTTCTTCTTAAATCAACTACTTGATGGTGCTCGTTAGCATTTCTTCAGAACTGCTTTCTTGTTTTTGTTAATGTTTAAATGCTGTTTGAGATCAAAACTGGTCATTTCCTCAGTCGGTCAGTCAGGCTGCCTTTAGTTTTAATTAATTTGGTGAAGGACTATAGTAAAGGAAGAAATAGGACTGAGATTGTTACCTGTAAACAGCCTTTAGTGAAGGTATTGAATTCAGAAGTCTCAATTTATTCATCAGTTAACCTCAAAATGTCACCTCCTAATACCTTTTAATTCTTCTGTATAATTTAGCAAATATAAAATGTTCACTAGCCAGTTTGTATCCTACAGATTTGGCCTTTTAAACTTTCAGTTTGAGTGTGATAGAGTATGACCTCTTTTCTGAACTTTAGTGGCACTATCACCACAAACATTTTGTTTTATCATGTTTGGTTCACAAAAACGTAATTCTGTTCTCCCCCACCCTGCCTCTCTTTAGTTTGGCAGTTCTGATTGGTAACACAATATTGTTTCATGTTAAATATTTAGAAACATTTTTATCAGAATATTTTTTAGAATTCCATATGTTATGATTCATTCCATTTTTTTCCAAACCCACTCACCATCCCCTACAAACCCCAAACCACCCTTCACACAGGTTTATATATCTTACATAGTCAAATATTTTGTTTGCTATCCAGATATGTAGCTGGTGAAGACATTTTTGCCTGAAGTGGCAGTGTTTTGCTATTGAAGGTTTTTGGTCCCCAAACATCTTTATTTGTGTGTCTCCTTCTCTTCCGTTTTGATTTTTTTTTTGGTCTGCTTCAGTTAAACATTCCAGTTTAGTGGCAGTGAAAAGATGTGTTCATGAAGTGACCAGTTATCACAAAATGCACTCTGTTGAGGGGGCGAATGTGGTGTTTCATTATGTGTCTGTGTGGCTCCCATCTGTCAAAGTAATTAAAGCCATATTTATGTAAAAGGGTAGGGAGACTGAATGCCTTGCTAACATTTGGTTACCAGCCACATATTTCCCATTATGACTGTATAGGTGATTTTATTTCCAGATTTTTTTCTTCTGTTTTGTCAGTGTATACATTTTATTAACTTATCTGTGATACTAGTACCATCATAAAGCACTTTACCTCATTGGTGAAATAAAGTAATAATATGTGATATGCTTGTTTTAAAACGTTTCAGTTTTTTAAGCAAATCAGGTAGGTAGTCCAGTCTTCTTGAGTTCTTAAGGTATTGACAACTCCATTTTTTATATAATGTACAGGCACCTGGAATTGTTAAATTATGAGTGGACTAGAGAATGAAATTAGGTTTCTGAGCCAGTAATGCCCTCTTTAGCTTATGCCGATTTGCTACAGTATTACAGCTTGGCATTTAATTTTTTTTTTCCCCTTCTCTTTTGCTCTCTGTCCTGAATGCTGTTTTGTTTTTCAGGAGAGCAGGGTCAGATTTCAGTTTTCCTCAGACATGATTTTCGGAGTGCATGCACTATCTTTGCTGCTAATTGGTTTACAGATTAAAAGAGATAGATGGTGCTCGGTGACAAAATTAAAGAATTAACTGTGGGTGGGGGAGGGTGGCAATTTTTTTTTCTCCTTGGTTTTGGTCATTTGTTTAAAAAAAAGTGCTGTTTCTGACATTTTGATAAAAGAATAAAAGTAAAATTTGAAAAACTTTGTTGTTTTCGTCTTTTAACATAACAGTACTGTGCTACTGAATAATTTTCAGAGAAACAAATGTGACATTTATGATTGAGAAAAATAAATCTATGGTCCAGGTAAAAACTGTTTCTGCATTGTTCTAGTTTTGTTTAGTATTAGAAAAATGGTTCCCATGATCTGATTTGGGCTATTGTTTATGCCTTTAGTTTTCATTCTTCACTGATTGTTTTATTTAATACTGTCATTTCCATTTCTGTTTTATTGCCAAAGTACATTTAAATGTGATACTGTGTTTGGAAACCTACAGTTTTCAAGGATTTTAACTGTGGGCCTGGGATTATTAAACAGAGATAAAAACAAATATGGTTATCATACTGTATTAACCTTCTTGGCATTAGACCTGAGCATCACTCAGCTGTAAAAGCATTAGAAACAGCTAAAAGCATTAGTCTCGAGTGTCACTCGGACAACAGTGTAGAAGCGTCTTGCGTAAGACCTATGGGTTACTATGTGCTGTAAAAATGCCAGCAGCATTAGTGCCTAGTGTTACTTGGGCAGTGGTATAGGCATATATTGCTTAAGTGTCAGGCCCAAGTGTTACCCAGGCAACAGTGTAAATGTGTCTTCTCCTAGCCTCATAATGGTGTATCATAAGAAACGCCTCTCATCCGCAGTGATGATGAAGTGAATCTGTCTTCAGGCAGGTAAATTGAAACGGACAAGGGATCCGAAAGCGATTCTGGTGAATATGAAAATGACGCTTGTATCACTCACATGTGCAGTCTGCTGTTCATATTATTATTGTTATTCATTAATGTTATATGTGTGATTGTTATACTTTCTACACTTCTGATTTGTAGTGTTTTGCACGTTTTACGGTAGAAAGATGAGTTAATAAAAACGCTTTTTACATGTTTTTTTGGAGAAAAAATAAAATGTTAAGAAGGTTAAGGAACTAATGTAATAATTAATGATATGTTGCAACCTTTATAGGAAGACTGTTTCAGTAGTCAAGAGAAGATGATATAAATGCATGCAGTGATTTCTCCGCCGTACTTCAAAGTAGCTGAGTTCTTAAACTCTAAAGTATGATCACTTACAAACAGATGAGATGTGATTTGAAATGTATTTTTTTGTTTAAGTGGCTATATATTTCGAATCTGTTTTCTAGATAAGCACATAAGATGCGGTATATGTGTTCACATCAGATTTGTAAAGGTAGTGTAAACCAATAAGTCCTCCTTATAAATTTGTTGTATGTTATATGAATTTTATGATTATTGTAAAGTTTGTTTCAATTTCTTTTAAACATAGGCTGAATAACAGCAATTGGAGCTGTGTTAGCAGCACATTGCCATCTTACTAACAGTACAAGTCACCCTTTTGACTAGATTTTAGGCAATATCTGTGTACTCCAGTTTTACAGTAAATGTCCTAATTGTTTGTCTGGTAATGACAAATGTTCTGAGGTTTTTCAGGTAAGAAATGTTGGGTAGTTATTTTAGGTGAGGAAAACTGACATGGTAATATAGTTGCTGTCACTAATCATGAGTGGCGAATATGCTACATGCTGAAAAGCTCATGCAAATGAGAATTTCACTGCTTTGTTTCCATAAAATTGCTTTAAATGTGCATAATTGCATAGTAGCTTTGTTGGTGCCATCTTTAGCACTGCCATCTCATAGAATTCCAGGCTAGTCACTGAAATCAAGGAGGGAGGCTGTTGTCTCATTCTTCTGCACCATTACTCATCCTGACATAACTATATGTAGTTCAATAATTTTCAATTTACTGTATGTGTGTGTGTGTGTGTGTGTGTGTATATATATATATGTGTGTGTGTGTGTATATATATATATATATATGTGTGTGTGTGTGTGTGTTGTATATATATGTATATGTATGTATGTATGTATATGTGTGTGTGTGTGTGTATATGTGTTTATACAGTGGTGTGAAAAACTATTTGCCCCCTTCCTGATTTCTTATTCTTTTGCATGTTTGTCACACAAAATGTTTCTGATCATCAAACACATTTAACCATTAGTCAGATATAACACAAGTAAACACAAAATGCAGTTTTAAATGATGGTTTTTATTATTTAGGGAGAAAAAAATCCAAACCTACATGGCCCTGTGTGAAAAAGTAATTGCCCCTGAACCTAATAACTGGTTGGGCCACCCTTAGCAGCAATAACTGCAATCAAGCGTTTGCGATAACTTGCAATGAGTCTTTTACAGCTCTGGAGGAATTTTGGCCCACTCATCTTTGCAGAATTGTTGTAATTCAGCTTTATTTGAGGGTTTTCTAGCATGAACCGCCTTTTGAAGGTCATGCCATAGCATCTCAATTGGATTCAGGTCAGGACTTTGACTAGGCCACTCCAAAGTCTTCATTTTATTTTTCTTCAGCCATTCAGAGGTGGATTTGCTGGTGTGTTTTGGGTCATTGTCCTGTTGCAGCAACAAAGATAGCTTCAGCTTGAGTTGACGAACAGATGGCCGGACATTCTCCTTCAGGATTTTTGGTAGACAGTAGAATTCATGGTTCCATCTATCACAGCAAGCCTTCCAGGTCCTGAAGCAGCAAAACAACCCCAGACCATCACACTACCACCACCATATTTTACTGTTGGTATGATGTTCTTTTTCTGAAATGCTGTGTTCCTTTTAGCGCAGATGTAACGGGACATTTGCCTTCCAAAAGTTCAATTTTGTCTCATCAGTCCACAAGGTATTTTCCCAAAAGTCTTGGCAATCATTGAGATGTTTCTTAGCAAAATTGAGACGAGCCCTAATATTCTTTTTGCTTAACAGTGGTTTGCGTCTTGGAAATCTGCCATGCAGGCCGTTTTTGCCCAGTCTCTTTGTTATGGTGGAGTCGTGAACACTGACCTTAATTGAGGCAAGTGAGGCCTGCAGTTCTTTAGACGTTGTCCTGGAGTCTTTTGTGACCTCTCGGATGAGTCGTCTCTGCGCTCTTGGGGTAATTTTGGTCGGCCGGCCACTCCTGGGAAGGTTCACCACTGTTCCATGTTTTTGCCATTTGTGGATAATGGCTCTCACTGTGGTTCGCTGGAGTCCCAAAGCTTTAGAAATGGCTTTATAACCTTTATCAGACTGATAGATCTCAATGACTTCTGTTCTCATTTGTTCCTGAATTTCTTTGGATCTTGGCATGATGTCTAGCTTTTGAGGTGCTTTTGGTCTACTTCTCTGTGTCAGGCAGCTCCTATTGAAGTGATTTCTTGATTGAAACAGGTGTGGCAGTAATCAGGTCTGGGGGTGGCTACGGAAATTGAACTCAGGTGTGATACACCACAGTTAGGTTCTTTTTGAACAAGGGGCAATTACTTTTTCACACAGGGCCATGTAGGTTTGGATTTTTTCTCTCCTAAATAATAAAACCATCATTTAAAAACTGCATTTTGTGTTTACTTGTGTTATATTTGACTAATGGTTGAATGTGTTTGATGATCAGAAACATTTTGTGTGACAAACATGCAAAAGAAGAAGAAATCAGGAAGGGGGCAAATAGTTTTTCACACCACTGTATGTATATGTGTATATATATGTATGTATGTGTGTGTGTATGTATGTATGTGTGTATATATATATATGTATGTATATATGTATGTATATATATGTGTGTGTGTGTGTGTATATATGTATATAGAATATATATTGAATAAAGAGGAACAAGATCATTTATTATAGGAAGTGAGTGTAAGTGCCCTTAGAAAGTTAATGTTAAATTCACATCAGAGTTCAATAGAATATCCGTTTCTCTTAGTTATTTACATTATGGTATAGTCTGTTATCCCCTGTAAGTTAACATGAAATGGAATTTAATTAGTGCTATCTGTAAAACAGTGTTAATTAAGTCAGTTAGGAAATAGTCACAGTGCTAGCATGGACTGTTAGGTAAGTATGTAAATATGATATTGGCATAAAGTTTTCTGATCGTGCTACACATAATGACTGTATGACCAAAGTTAGAGAGAAATGAAACAAAATAAATAAGCTTTAAACAGATTGATCTTTAAACAAGAACTTTACTTTTCTTTGTAATATTTTTCCCTATTTTTGTGTGAATTATTTTGCTTTTCATTTTTACTAAAATTTTTAAAATGAAGATATTTGGTTTGTGGAATTATTTGAAAATGTGGCTGAACTGCCCTTTGAAGCAAGCTAAAAGCGGCTGAGCTTTGGTAATTTTGAGCAAATGCAGCTATAAGTAAGTGTTAGAGAACAATCACAGCAGAGTTTAACCATAAGCCAGTAGCATGAAACCTTGGCATTTTTTCCTCTTGTCAGTCTAGATTTCTGGGATATCCTTTTTGTCCATTTGCAAAATGGCATTATCCTTGCAGTTACTGTCAAACACCTTTAAAATTTTAGAATAATTTAAAACTT
The DNA here is from genome assembly GCF_016835505.1 of Polypterus senegalus. Classification (NCBI taxonomy): domain Eukaryota; kingdom Metazoa; phylum Chordata; class Cladistia; order Polypteriformes; family Polypteridae; genus Polypterus; species Polypterus senegalus. Next base: position 12,348,671 of record NC_053161.1, on the reverse strand, counting down.
TCAGTGTGTTTTTTTTAAAACCGGTGCCCAGATATAACAAGTGACATTTCATATCATGTACAAATGTAATTTGCCTTCAACAAATGTCAGTTTATATCATTTGAAGTGATTCTTACTGGAATCTCTGGTTATTCGTTTTTTGGAGACTTTTGATGAAGTGGCAAAGACAGGAGTAAAAGGTCAAAAGCTGGTTATAATAATTTTAACTGGCACATATAACACTGAATTCTGTGAAGACCAACATTAAGACGTTGAGTAATAACACTATTAGGGGAGTATCCCTCCAAAAATTGCAGTAGCAATTAAATTCAAAATGTGAAACCTGTATAGATTCGATACATACCAAGTAATATTTCAAGTGTTTATTTTAGTTTTGCTAATTATGGCTTGCATGTAATAACTCAAATTTCAGTATTTCAGAAAATTTGAATATTTGAATATTATATAAGACCAATAAAAAAATGTAATACAGAAATGTATTATATACTTAATACTTGGTTGGGGCTCCTTTTGCATGAATTGCTGCATCAATGCAGTATGGCATGGAAGCAATCAGCCTGTGGCACTGCTGAGGTGTTATGGAAGCCCAGGATGCTTTGATAGTAGCTTTCAGCTCATATGCATTGTTGGGTCAAGCATCTCTCATCTTCCTCTTGACAATACCCTATAGAGAAGGTCAGGTGAGTTTGCCGGCCAATCAAGCACAGTGATACCATGGTCATTAAACCAGGTATTGATACTTTTGGTAGTGTGGGCAGGTGCCAAGTCCAGCTGGAAAACTAAATCAGCATCTCCATAAAGATTGTCAGCAGAAGGAAGCATGAAGTGCTCTAAAATTTGGTAGACAGCTGCACTGACTTTGGACTTGATAAAACACATTAGACCACCACCAGCAAATGACATGGCTGTACATATCATCACTGACTGTGGAAACTTCACACTAGACCTCAAGCAACTTGGATTCTGTGCCTCTCCACTCTTCCTCCATTCTCTGAGACTTTGATTTCCAAGTGAAATGCAAAATTTACATTCATCTGAAAGAGGACTTTGGACCACTGAGCAACAGTCCAGTCCATTTTATCCTTAGCCCAGGTAAGACCGTTGTAGCCCATGTCCCGCATATGTTTGTGTTTGGTGGCCCTTGAAGCACTGACTGCAGCCACAGTCCATTCCTTGCGAATCTCCTCAATTCTTGAATGGGCTGTGCTTCACAATCCTCTCAAAGCTGCGGTTATCCCTGTTGCTTGTGCACCTTTTTCTGCCACATTTTTTCCTTCCACTCAACTTTCCATTAATATGCTTAGATTCATCACTCTGTGAACAGCCAGCTTCTTTAGCAATGACCTTTTGTGGCTTACCCTCCTTTTGGAGTGTCAGTGATGGCCTTCTGGACAACTGTCAAATCAGCTCCCCCATGATTGTGTGGCCTACTGAAGCAGACAGAGCCCATTTAAAGGCTCAGAGGAGACCTTTGCAGCTGTTTGGGGTTAATTAGCTGAATGGAGTTGTGACACCATGAATCTACAATATTGCACTTTTTCACAATATGCTAATTTTCTAAGATACTAATTTTTGGGTTTTCATTAGTTATGCCATAATCATCCATCCATTTTCCAACCCGTTGAATCCGAACACCGGGTCATGGGGGGTCTGCTGGAGCCAATCCCAGCCAACACTGGGCGCAAGGCAGGAACCAATCCTGGGCAGGGTGCCAACCTACCGCGGGACACACACCAAGTACACACTAGGGACAATTTAGAATTGCCAATCCACCTAACCTGCCTAACCTAACCATGTCTTTGGACCATGGGAGGAAGCCCACACAGACACAGGGAGAACATGCAAACTCCACGCAGGGAGGACCCGTGAAGCGAACCCAGGTCTCCTAACTGCGAGGCAGCAGCGCTACCACCGTGCCACCCATGTCATAATCAGCAAAATTGAAAAGTAAACGCTTGAAATATATCTGTGTGTGTAATGAATCTATATAATGAGTTTCACTTTTTGAATTGAATTACTGAAATTAACTTTTCGTTGATGATCTAATTTATTGAGATGCACATATAAAGGATCTGTACATGTTTATTGTAGGTGACAACTCCTTGATTGTTTTCTTTTCAGACATTTTTCAGAAGCTTGAGCTGTGGTGTTAGATGAAGGGATAAGACATTCCTTATAAAAAGAAAAAAAAACTGGTGTTGGTTTAAATTTCTAATATTGCATATTTTATATTCCCAATATTAATGCAAGAAAATGTGTTATGGTCTGATGAGATCAAGATGGAACTGGCATTAATTCCAAAAATATACTTGGTGCAAACCCAATATACAGGGTAGCTCATCACCCAAAAACATTGTACTTTTATGGTGAACACTAGCATTGTAGTGGGAGCTTCTTTTTAATTGCTTCAGATAGCAAGATAATTCATTGCAAAACCTTCTGCAATTTACCAGAAACTTAGACTTAAAGAACCACCTCCCCTTTAAACATGCCTGTAATCCAAAGTATCCTGCCAACTTCACTAAGTGATGGCTTAAAAAAAGGAAAATGAATGTCGGGGTCCTTGAACTCAGTCTTCCAGAAATCAGTGGACTTATTTAAAGGTGACAGTATACATAAGAGATCCTATCCCCATTTTTACTAAGCTTTGTTCCTACAAAGAGTAATTGGATAAAATCACAAAATCCAGGCATGCTAGGTTGACAGACTTGGATTTATGCAGACTTACTGCTATAATCAAAGTAAATGGTTCTTCCATTGAGTGTGTGTTAGGGGTGTACACACTTGCACAAAGTCATTGTACATTTTTTACTTGTAATTATGTTTCCTAAATTATGGTCCATTTACTTAAATATTATTGAGCATAAGATCTTATTAAAGGTGTCTGCTCATCCATTGGTTTTCTGAGCATGCTGTTTCCATTACCACATCACAAGGAACCAAACCGGTATGGGAATGCTGGAGTACCACAAGAGTCTCTCACACACATACCAAACCTGGGACAGTTTTAGAGTTAACTTTCAGAAGAACCGCACATCTTTCAGCTGTGGTAGGAATCAAGAATTTCTGAAGAAAGCCATTCTAAGCCTGTAAACTCCATACAGAAGCAAGGAATTAATGTGGTGTCCAGTCATTGTGAAGCATCAGCACTACTTCATACACCACCATGCTGCTTTTCGTATGCATTTAGTCTATGTACACAAAAGAAGCTAAAGTCTGTACATGAATGATCTGTGTATTTTGACCAGAATAGCACAGGAGGTGGCAGCGGCGGCAGAATGTTGTTAGTAGGACGCTGAGAAACGTTTCATTGCTGTGGCTGCATGTCCCATTACAGCTAGTGTGAGGTGTGAGTCACCAGTTTTGTTTTTTTTTTGCACAGCTTATGGTTTTCATATATGTACATAGTCACAGGTATTACTTTTTCTAGATGAATTTTTTATTGCTTTTATTTTTTTCTGGCATATTAAAGCATTTAACATTGCAGTACTTCTGTTGCTGTCCCAGCAGTGCTTGAAGAGCTAACTTTCTGATGACCTGAGTTGTCACTTCCAATCAGAATATGTCTGATCACTTTCCCAGTGTTTGCTTAACTTGACTCGCTTTATTATTGGTGAAGTAAGGCTAGCTTTAATAGGATAAAGCAGCTCAACAGGATCAGCAGTAAATAGGTTTCAGCTGCCTGGGGAGAAGAAAAAACAAAGCTCTGAAGGATATGGGACCTGGCAAGTGGTGGAATTGGGAGGAACTTATTGGATCCTGTCAAGCAACTATTTGCTTTACTTCCCTCATTTGATCCCCTTGATAAAACAAACTTTCTCTCTAACTTACATTTTGAAAGGTGGCCCACGTTTAACTTTTGGCTAGTTGACATGGTCCTCCTTAAGGTAAAGTTCCCCTTCCAGAGGAGGGTTAAGGTCGCCCAGGGTCTCTGGCTTTTTTCCTGGCTGGCGACAGTTTCAGGTGCTCTCATTTTTACCCTTGGGATTTTTCTCAAATCAGAATTAAGGAAAAGAAGTGAAGTGATGGACAACACAGAGATCCATGCTGTACCCAACACACTCATCATTGTGGGTTTGGCTTCTGTAGTTATCAATTTTTTTGCAGGCCGTATCTGCCAGGACTCCTTGGATGTGGCTCGTTTTCCCCGCTGGCGTGGTTTTATTGTACCCTACTTTGCTGGGGCTGCTTTATTTGCACTGCTCATGCTTGTGGCTGTGATCATGAGTTATGCAATGAAAGGCAATCTTGAAGAGTCTCTGAAGATAGGACTGAAAAATGGTATCCGTTTCTACAAGGACACAGACACACCAGGTCGTTGTTTCCAGAAGCAAACCATTGATCTGCTGCAGATTGAGTTTCAGTGCTGTGGCAATACAAATTTCAAGGACTGGTTTGAAGTGCAGTGGATCAGCAACCGTTACCTGGACTACAGCTGTAAGGAAGTTAAGGAGTGAGTATGCAGGTGAAAGTGTGCACACACAACCCAAGTCAGTGTATAGGGTGGTCCAGGTCTAATTATGCAATTTTCATTCCGCTATAACAACTTGAAACGCCGGATGTTGGAGGAATTTGGACCGCCTGCAGTGCATGGGAAAACTATCTCCCAAATCAACAAAATGTTTGACCGGACTGGTAGCACCAATCACCCGAAATTGTATTGTTTTCCTGCATTGCATTAAGAGTTGCATAATTAGATCTGGACCACCCTGTATTTTGGAACTGGGCAGTTGAATGTTTTTTAAGGTTCCCTTGGTTTGGCCTGTTCATTTAGAGATGAGTTAACTGCTAATGAAATTTGATGAAACCTATATTCAAGTTGAAAAATTCAAACCCTTTTAGCAATTGTGTTAATTAATAAGGCTGTACCTCAGTCTCAAGGCTGCTTTGTCCTCATCTTGGTTAAATCCTGACATGTAGGACTGCCTTGCAGGGTGGCCTAACGCTAGGTCAATGGACTGTAACCTGCTAGCTTGGTAGTTCAGTTCCTAGTACCAGCTAAATGTATGATTCTTAGTAATTACCTTGCTTTACTTGTGGGTTGGTTGCTGAAAAATACATTTAAAAAAAAAAAAACTGAAGTTTTCCATTCATTCATCATTGAAATGATGTGCACTGCTTTACATAGCCATACGATATGGAGGAGAATTCCATTCATTACTGATGTGTTAGTTTTAATACAAACATGTCCAAGCTCAAGCTACTGTAAACTAATCAGAAGCCATTGCCAGCATATTCTGGTAAATCTAAGTGTTGGCTAATACAGTCATACTTAAGTAACTGAATAACAGATTTTGTTATTTGTCATTTAAGATTTTACTTGGTGACCTATTTAAACCTTTATCATGAAAATCCATACATTTCAGTAGAAATGGTGCTATTTATTTCTACTACCGGTAATATATGCATTTCAATTACATTTTGAAGTAGTCAACAAAAGATGTAAAAAAAAAAAAATGAATGTATTTCTGGTATATAATATATATTCTGATTTTTGTAAGTCAGCTTACATGTCATAATGGCAAAGATGTGTACTATTTTAATGTTCATGCCTCAATGTTTTATGAATCCACCCATCTCCCATTTCTAAAAAGCAAACAACAGTCACAAGGCATGAATCACATCCTTCTAAATTACTAGTATGTACTAACAGCGATAAAACTAAAATGTAGCCATGAAAAAGCCATGTTAAAATGAGTGGTTTTTTTAATTGTTCCACAGTATTGGCAAATTTCAGTTGGTAAAGTATTCCACATTTTAGGTGCATAACAGCAAAAGGCCACCTCACCACTTCTTTTCAGGTTGGCTCTTGGAATTGTAAGCAGACCACCATTAGATCAGAGTAAATAGTTACCCCTAAATTCTTTACTGCTGACTTGACTTTTATACCCAAGGGATCAAGTTTATTTCTGAAGCCCTAACTTATGTGCATTTTTGCCAATCACTACGATTTCTGTTTTCTCCTTGTTTAGTTTGAGAAAGTTGCTGCTCATTCTTTCAGAAATACAAGGAGACAGAATCAGAGAGCCAAGAGCATTAGGTTCATCAGGTGCTATTGATAAATAGTCGTATGTCATCTGCATAGCCTGTGGTAGTTCATCTTGTGCTTTGAGATAATCTGACCTATTAGAAGCATATAGAAGTAGACCCAGAATAAATTCTTGTTGTCCATCATATAAAAAATATATAATGGGTCTTCAAAGTACAGGGTGGGACATTTATATGGATACACCTTAATAAAATGGGAATGGTTGGTGATATTAACTTCCTGTTTGTGGCACATTAGTATATGTGAGGGGGGAAACTTTTCAAGATGGGTGGTGACCACGGTGGCCATTTGGAAGTCGGCCATTTTGGATCCAACTTTTGTTTTTTCAATAGGAAGAGGGTCATGTGACACATCAGACTTATTGGGAATTTCACAAGAAAAACAATGGTGTGCTTGGTTTTAACGTAACTTTATTCTTTCATGAGTTATTTACAAGTTTCTGACCACTTATAAAATGTGTTCAGTGTGCTGCCCATTGTGTTGGATTGTCAATGCAACCCTCTTCTCCCACTCTTCACACACTGATAGCAACACCGCAGGAGAAATGTTAGCACAGGCTTCCAGTATCCGTAGTTTCAGGTGGTGCACATCTCGTATCTTCACAGCATAGACAATTGCCTTCAGATGACCCCAAAGATAAAAGTCTAAGGGGGTCAGATCGGAGACCTTGGGGCCATTCAACTGGCCCATGACGACCAATCCACTTTCCAGGAAACTGTTCATCTAGGAATGCTCGGACCTGACACCCATAATGTGGTGGTGCACCATCTTGCTGGAAAAACTCAGGGAACGTGCCAGCTTCAGTGCATAAAGAGGGAAACACATCATCATGTAGCAATTTCGCATATCCAGTGGCCTTGAGGTTTCCATTGATGAAGAATGGCCCCACTATCTTTGTACCCCATATACCACACCATACCATCAATTTTTTTGTTCCAACAGTCTTGGAGGGATCTATCCAATGTGGGTTAGTGTCAGACCAATAGTGGTGGTTTTGTTTGTTAACTTCACCATTCACATAAAAGTTTGCCTCATCACTGAACAAAATCTTCTGTGTAAACTGAGGGTCCTGTTCCAATTTTTGTTTTGCCCATTCTGCAAATTCAGTGCGCCGATCTGGGTCATCCTCGTTGAGATGCTGCAGTAGCTGGAGTTTGTAAGGGTGCCATTTGTGAGTAGCTAATATCCGCGAAGGGATGTTCGACTAATGCCACTCTCCAGTGACATGTGGCGAGTGCTACGCTGTGGGCTCTTGCTGAATGAAGCTAGGACAGCCACTGATGTTTCTTCATTAGTGACAGTTTTCATGCGTCCACATTTTGGCAAATCCAACACTGAACCAGTTTCACGAAACTTAGCAAGCAGTTTGCTAACTGTAGCATGGGAGATGGGTGGTCTCGTAGGGTGTCTTGCATTGAAATCTGCTGCAATGACCCGGTTACTGCGTTCACCAGACATCAACACAATTTCTATCCGCTCCTCACGTGTTAACCTCTGCGACATGTCAATGGCTGTAAACAAAGAGAAACTTGTAAATAACTCATGAAAGAATAAAGTTACGTTAAAACCAAGCACACCATTGTTTTTCTTGTGAAATTCCCAATAAGTTTAATGTGTCACATGACCCTCTTCCTATTGAAAAACAAAAGTTGGATCCAAAATGGCCGACTTCCAAATGGCCACCATGGTCACCACCCATCTTGAAAAGTTTCCCCCCTCACATATACTAATGTGCCACAAACAGGAAGTTAATATCACCAACCATTCCCATTTTATTAAGGTGTATCCATATAAATGGCCCACCCTGTATAATCATGACAATTAACAAAGAATTTTCTACCTCTTATGTAAGATTGAATCCAATTGCCTGAGAGGCCCACCCATTGACTAAGGCAACTTCTAAGAATACTGCGATCAAAGCTGTCAAATGCTGCACTCCGATCTAAGAGAACAAGAGCAGATATACAGCCTCTGTCCATGTTAACCTGCCAGTCATTTAAGACTGTAACCAGTGCAGTTATTGTACTGTGATTTGTTCTTAAACTTAACTGGAACTTGTTGAGAACAGAATGTTTGTTCAAGTAATCGTTAAGCTGTGTAATGACAGCCTTATCTAGGATTTTACTTTCAATCAATCAATCAATCAATCAACATTTATTTATATAGCACATATTCATACAAAAAAATGTAGCTCAAAGTGCTTTACAAAATGAATAGAGAAATAGAAGACACAATAAAAGATAAACATAAGTCAACATTAATTAACATAGAATAAGAGTAAGGTCCGATGGCCAGGGTGGACAGAAAAACAAAAAAACTCCAAAGGCTGGAGAAAAAATAAAATCTGTAGGGGTTCCAGACCAAGAGACCGCCCAGTCCCCTCTGGGCAATCTACCTAACATTAGTCAAACAGTCCTCTTTGTATTTAGCGTTTTCATCGAAGGACCTGATGATGATGGTCACGTAGACTTCTGGCTTTCAGTCTATCAATGTTGGTGCATCATGATGCTTTGAGTAGGAAAAAGAAACAGAAGAGAGAGTAGGGGTCAGTACGGATTTTAGAGCCACCATGAATAGTTATTATGAAGAATTGAACATACAGAGTATCGGTATTAAGTTAAAGTGAAGTTATAAAAAGGCCATGTTAAAGTAATGTGTTTTCAGCAGTGTTTTAAAGTGCTCTACTGTATTAGCCTGGCGAATTCCTATTGGCAGGCTATTCCAGATTTTGGTGCAGAACAGCAGAAGGCCGCCTCACCACTTCTTTTAAGTTTAGCTTTTGGAATTATAAGGAGACACTCATTTGAGGATCTGAGGTTACGATTTGGAATATAACGTGTCAGGCATTCCGATATATAAGATGGAGCGAGATTATTTAAGGCTTTATAAACCATAAGCAGTATTTTAAAGTCAATCCTGAATGACACAGGCAACCAGTGTAGTGACATCAAAACTGGAGAAATGTGTTCGTATTTTCTTTTCCCAGTTAGGATTCTAGCAGCTGCATTCTGCACTCGTTGCAAATGATTTATGTCTTTTTTGGGTAGTCCTGAGAGGAGTGCGTTACAGTAATCTAGTCTACTGAAAACAAAAGCGTGAATTAATTTCTCAGCATCTTTCAATGATATAAGAGGTCTAACTTTAGCTATGTTTCTTAAGTGAAAAAATGCTGTCCTAGTGGTCTGATGAATATGCGATTTAAAATTCAGATTACAGTCAACGGTTACCCCTAAATTTTTTACTTCCGTCTTAACTTTGAAACCTAGTGCATTAAGTTTATTTCTGATAACCTCGCTGAATCCATTATTGCCAATTACCAAAATTTCAGTTTTCTCTTTATTTAGTTTGAGAAAATTACTATTCATCCATTCAGTAATACCAGTAAGACATTGTGTTAGTGTATCGAATGAGTCGGAGTCATCAGGTGCTATAGACAAGTACAGCTGTGTGTCATCAGCATAGCTGTGGTAGCTCACGTTGTAACCTGAGATAATCTGACCTAACGGAAGCATGTAGATTGAGAATAACAGCGGACCCAGGATAGAGCCTTGTGGAACACCATATCGGATATCATGTGTCTTTGAGATTTGATTACCACAACTCACAAAGAATTTTCTCCCTGCCAGGTAGGATTCAAACCAATTTAAGACCGTGCCAGAGAGGCCCACCCATTGACTAAGGCGATTTCTAAGAATATTGTGATCAGTGGTGTCAAATGCAGCACTCAGATCTAAGAGGATGAGAACAGATAAATGGCCTCTGTCTGCATTTACCCGCAAGTCATTTACTACTTTAACAAGTGCAGTTTCTGTACTGTGATTTGTTCTGAAGCCTGACTGAAAAGTATCAAGAATAGCATGTTTATTTAGGTGGTCATTTAACTGCATAATGACTGCCTTCTCTAAAATTTTACTTAAGAAGGGCAGGTTAGAAATGGGTCTAAAATTTTCAAAGGCAGAGGGGTCAAGATTGTTTGTTTGATTGATTGATTGATTGATCAATTGGCACATTAGAGACCTCTTTGAAAAGTGTCTGTTGGTATTGGGTCAAGGACGCGGGTGCAAGGTTTCAGTTGAGAAATTCTATGTAGTTCGGTTAGATCTATTCTGGTGAAATAATTTAACTTGCTTAAAAAGGAATACTGGGATTCAGTTGGATTAACTTTTATTTCTAATGTCATTAATTGTGTGTTTAATAATATATATAGTAAAAGCCTCCAGTTTCGCTAGCACTTTTTAGGAGGCATTCCCCTGAACTTTCACCTTGGCACAAATTTTCAACCTTGCTATTAACATAGCGTTGTTGAGGTAATGACTAAAAACAGATTGCTTAGAATATTAGCAAACTTTGAAGCTGTAGATGTATCAAAGTAACATCTTTTAACAATATGCTTCTCATTAGTTATCAGTATTTCTACATTAAACAATATGAATATACTGATATCCACGACCTGCCTCACTTCAATGTTTAATCCTTTTAGCAATGCCTAAATCGAGTGTGTGTCCTCCCTTATGTGGGGGCTGGTTAACGTACTGGCTGAGATTAAATGAGTGCAGGAGGTTTATGAAATCTCTTGCTTTTGAGTCAAACTGGTTATCGACATGAAAGTTAAAATCGGCAACAATTGGAAACTTGTCAAAGTTAGTTATTATTATAGATATTAAGTCTGAGAACTCTTCAATGATGGATGCATTATATTTAGGAGGTCTATAAATTAACAATACGAGTGACTACGACACACCTGGAATAACAAAGATACTCAAAAGATGCAAACGCACTAAAGTCGACATCTTTACAATACCATTGCATCTATTTACATAATTTGTAAATGGCAAACCTATTTCCATGTATTCCCTCTAATTTATACCATAGATTTTTTGTAGTGCTTAAATTTTAATTTTGCATATGATTACTCTTTTTTGAATACATTAACATCTTATATGAAAAGACCCAAGTGTAATGGACCATTTAATTTCCACATAGGAGGAGGGTGGGACGAAGACACTGATACAGCGTGGTACTACACTCACTACATAATGAACCACCTCAGGACCCCAAATTAGGGCCCCAGTGCAGCCATGCGACTGGTGACACCTCAGCACCACACTAGTTTGAATGGAATGGAACAGTGTGAGGTTTTTTTTTAATATAGAGTGGCCACCAAACCCTTCATTATCCCTTCCATGTTGGAGAACCTTCTTACAGAGCTGCATGCAAGTTAACGTCATAACTAGAATGAAGTAATTGCAAGTTAAAGGCATTGTTCAACAGTGGAATCATTTCTGGCATTGACTGGATTCAAAGTGGCAAGCTTCTGATTGCTAGTCCAGATCCCTAGTTTCAGAGCCACTGCTTCACCTTACAGCCAGACTGTGATAATAAAATTTAGTGTACAGTTTTTTTTTGAGTAAAATGGTAATTAATAGTAGTTTTCTTTATTTCTAGAATTGAACAGCATGGTGATGCAGTGGTTAACTTTAATTCCTCAGGGTTTGGAGCTGTTCCCTTTTGTAATTGGATGAATTGAAGGTTATGTCACTGATAACATAATAGTGAATAATGATGGGGACTTCAAGAGTACAGTACAGTATCATTTAAAACCTCTGGACAAACTTGCATGATGCCTGTCTATGCAAAAGTCAGTGCTGTGCCTTCTCCGTAGCTGTACATTAACAAATGTAAGGTCACTTAACCTGGGTGGCTGCTACTGTATAATTGGTTTGCATACCCTGGACTAGAGCTGCACAAGGACTGGCATGATGGACTCCCAATTTCTCTGTCTCTCTCTATACCCCCCAAAACAACTTGGGGGTATTAAGGCTAAGATTTCTCCAGAGGCAATTCTCCTTTAGCCCCAATTTATTACACCCACAAGAGAGACAGTAACATTATGCTAACTCTACATCATAGGGAAAAGATGGACTCAAAGTAGTTGAAAGAGTACAGTATCAGCGAAGTTAGCTCAGGTAAAGAACAAGTCATAGGGAACCCACAAGTTTTTGTTTGACAGTTGTTGCAACAGCAGGAGCAGCAGCGATTGAAGTAATGGTTGCAAGAGAAGAATATAATAAGTGTTGTCTGGCTTACTTGCCTAAGGGTTGGGTTCCTTGTTCTTTACTGCAAGATGCAATTGATTGGGGATTCCTGAAGGTGGTGATGGAGGTAAACATAAACTGTTCATGAAATTCAAGCAGCAGACACATCTGACACGTCTCCATCAGCTGTTCATAGAAGATGGCATAAATCAGCCTTTTATGAATGAATATCTTTATTGTTATTGTACAAGTACAATGAAATTGGATTCCATTCTATCAATGCAAACTACCAAGAAATGATAAAACTACACAAATGTATAAAGATGAATCTTGATAGAAAGAATTCCAAAAGTGGAAAAGCAAAACAAACATACTACACAATGAGAGATTTTTCACATTCTGCTGGTATTCATTGCCTAATTTGTTCCCTTTAATGTTTCACAATATGAGCCTCTTTTAGTGCAGTAGTGGGAAAAGTGTAAAAACTATTTTTTAATCTATTTGTTGGTCGGGTAGGGTTGATCTTCAGTTATGCTGGGGGCCTTTTTCAGGCAGTGGGAGCTGTAAAGATCTTCCAAGGATGGAAGAGGGTATGCGATGATGATCTGGACAGTGGTGACGACCGTCTGGAGCATTTCCCTCTCTTAATCTGGGCTGTTGGCAAACCACACACAGATGCAGTAAGTCAATATACTCTCTATGGAGCAACAATAGAAGGACATGAGTGATTATTGGGTGAAATGGTTCTTCTTGATGATCCTCGGGAAGTAAAGTCTCTGCTGTGCCGCCTTTACCAGCTCTGTGGTATTAGCGCTTCAATTCAGGTCTTCTTTTATTTGCACACCCAGCAACTGGAAGTTCGAGACCCTCTCTAAACAATCCCCTACCAATGAAAAAGGGCTGAATATCCATTTTCTTCCTCCTAAAGTCGATGGTCAGCTCCTTGGTTTTGGGGATGTTGAGAACCAGATTGTGGTGAAGAGAAGAGGGTTCAATACACAGCCCTGTGGAGAACTAGTGCTGAGGAGATGTAGGGGCCTATTCTTAACCTTTGGGAGCGATCAGAGATGAAGTCCATAATCCAGAGGCAGATGGAGTGAGATAGTTCCAGATCTTTTTGGTCACCTGTCTATGAGGGAGGATAGTATTAAATGCAGAGCTAAAGTTTAAAAAGATCAGCATAGCGTAGCTCCGCTACTGCTCTAGATGGGTTAGGACAGTATGGAGGGTTGTGGTTATGGCATCCTCTGTAGACCTGTTTGCCCTGTAAGGTTACTGGTGTGTGTCTAACATGGGTGGAAGGCTTGAAATGACTTGAGTTCAGACCAGTTTCTCAACAGCACTTCATGATCACAGGAGTAAGTGCCACTGGACGGTAATCATTCAGACTGCTGATGGTAGTCTTTGTTTGGAACTGGAAGTTTGATAGAAGACTTCAGGCACGGTGCAATGGTTGACTGTTTGAAGATCTTGGTGAAGAGCACAGGAAGCTGATCCGCGCAATCCAACGGTATTTTTCCACAGGTGCCATCAGGTCTAGCAGCCTTCCTTGGGTTCACCACCCTCAGTGTGTGCCTCACCTCATGCTCCTCCACTGCGAGGATGTGGCTGTTGTGGCCTGGTGGATGTGATGTACCTGTCTCTGGTGACTTCACCTCAAAGCAGGCACAAGAAGTGGTTCATCTCCATTGCCACTGAATTGTCCTTGTCATCAGCTGGAGGGGTTGCTGGATTTATAGCTGGTGAAGTGCTGAACACCCATCCCCACCTTGTATTGTTACTATACTATATATACTTTCATGGTTGAATTACTGTAAAGAAACCTTTGCCAAAGGAGACAAATAAGATGAAACATGAGAGGAAATTTCTCCTTTTATCCGAGTCCTAATGTGAACTTTTTGGTTTCAACCATCATGTCTTTGTGAGATGCAGAGAAGACGAACAGATTAAGACTGCATGGGTGTTGAAAAGAAGTAGGAGGTGCAATTGTGTGGGAATGCTTTGCCAGTGACATTGACTGGCTGCCACATTATTCTGTAGTGACACCAGGTAATGAACCAGCATACATGCACACACACTTGGGCTAATGCTGCATTCATCTACTACCTGAGTTTTTGGAGATCTGACATCTTTCTTCTTTGATTAAGATGAAAGCTCAGCATTATGTCACATTTTGGGTAGGTTTTGTTTTTCATGATTTGTCCCTGTGTAGTTCATAGGTCATTCACACAGAATTTCTAACATTGAAATTTGTATTTACCATCTGTTCTACAACATGTGAATGCAGTGTATGCATTTAGCAAAGAACTAGACTCCTAAAGTGCAGTCACAGAAGACCTGGCCCCCACAGTTACTCAGCCCAAGTGGTGTGAGACGATTTGAACCAGAGACTGCTCACCTCATGTGGGACTGTGGAAACAGCATCCCAGGCTGCTGCCCCATCAAAATGGTTGAATGAATGTGAATGTAATTTTCTTTTATGCTTGCTGCAGTAAACTCGCATTCTCAAACCAATTCAGTGTCACAGGGGGCTGGAGCCAATTCCAGCAGCACTTGGCACAAGGCAGGAAGCAGCCGTGGAAAAATGCCTTTCTGAAACACATGCCCACACTTGCAGCTCCCAGAGGGCCATTTTGGAATTGCTAGATAAATGAATTAGGACGTGGAGAAAAACCACTGAAATGAGCAGAAAAGGTGTGAACTCTACAAGGACAACAACTAGGTGTGGGGATTCAAAACCAGGACATTGGCTCCACGAGGAAGCCGTGCCAATCATTTCACCAGTGTGTTGACTGTGCTGTGAATTTATTTCTATTTTTTTTTTACAGTTTTCATACTGCTTTATTATTGTAGCAACATAAGTAATGTGCACTTTTCTCCCATTTTAAGCACAATGACAAATCATGTATTTTTAAAGTTTTTACTATATAAAGCATCTTTCCCATGGTTAAAGTGCACCAACATGTACAAATAGCAGTACAAACTGTAACATTGTTTGTTTATATTTTGATATGGCACACACTATCCACGTCAAAGCTCCATTCCCTTCCCAGACATTTGTTATCCACAGACATTCCAAGAACTCGGCTTACCTTCTGCCTGTGTAGCACCACCTTACCAATGTCGCTCTTCTCATAAGGTTTCTCTGCCTTTTAGCTCTGCTTTCTGGAATAACCAATAGAAATATGGGTTAAATGTTATTTTAATGCAAAGGTTAAAGATGCTATATACAGTAGTATAGCCTTTATCAGGTGTGCAACTGAAAACGAAAAAGCAAGTAAGACCAATAGGAGGAAAAGGAAGGAACAAAGCCAGGGCAGATGAAAAGTCACCATCAGAGAAGATAAAGGAAGACTAAAACGTCAACTAGAGAAACTTACAGTGGTGTGAAAAACTATTTGCCCCTTCCTGATTTCTTATTCTTTTGCATGTTTGTCACACAAAATGTTTCTGATCATCAAACACATTTAACCATTAGTCAAATATAACACAAGTAAACACAAAATGCAGTTTTAAATGATGGTTTTATTATTTAGGGAGAAAAAATCCAAACCTACATGGCCCTGTGTGAAAAGTAATTGCCCCTTGTTAAAAATAACCTAACTGTGGTGTATCACACCTGAGTTCAATTTCCGTAGCCATCCCCAGGCCTGATTACTGCCACACCTGTTTCAATCAAGAAATCACTTAAATAGGAGCTGCCTGACACAGAGAAGTAGACCAAAAGCACCTCAAAAGCTAGACATCATGCCAAGATCCAAAGAAATTCAGGAACAAATGAGAACAGAAGTAATTGAGATCTATCAGTCTGGTAAAGGTTATAAAGCCATTTCTAAAGCTTTGGGACTCCAGCGAACCACAGTGAGAGCCATTATCCACAAATGGCAAAAACATGGAACAATGGTGAACCTTCCCAGGAGTGGCGGCCGACCAAAATTACCCCAAGAGCGCAGAGACGACTCATCCAAGAGGTCACAAAGACCCCAGGACAACGTCTAAAGAACTGCAGGCCTCACTTGCCTCAATTAAGGTCAGTGTTCACGACTCCACCATAAGAAAGAGACTGGGCAAAACGGCCTGCATGGCAGATTTCCAAGACGCAAACCACTGTTAAGCAAAAGAACATTAGGGCTCGTCTCAATTTTGCTAAGAAACAGCTCAATGATTGCCAAGACTTTTGGGAAATACCTTGTGGACTGATGAGACAAAAGTTGAACTTTTGGAAGGCAAATGTCCGTTACATCTAGCGTAAAAGGAACACAGCATTTCAGAAAAGAACATCATACCAACAGTAAAATATGGTGGTGGTAGTGTGATGGTCTGGGGTTGTTTTGCTGCTTCAGGACCTGGAAGGCTTGCTATGATAGATGGAACCATGAATTCTACTGTCTACCAAAAATCCTGAAGGATATTGTCCAGCAATCTGTTCGTCAACTCAAACTGAAGCGATCTTGGGTGCTGCAACAGAACAATGACCCAAAACACACCAGCAAATCCACCTCTGAATGGCTGAAGAAAAACAAAATGAAGACTTTGGAGTTGCCTAGTCAAAGTCCTGACCTGAATCCAATTGAGATGCTATGGCATGACCTTAAAAAGGCGGTTCATGCTAGAAAACCCTCAAATAAAGCTGAATTACAACAATTCTGCAAAGATGAGTGGGCCAAAATTCCTCCAGAGCTGTAAAGACTCATTGCAAGTTATCGCAAACGCTTGATTGCAGTTATTGCAGCTAAGGGTGGCCCAACCAGTTATTAGGTTCAGGGGCAATTACTTTTTCACACAGTGCCATGTAGGTTTGGATTTTTTCTCCTAAATAATAAAACCATCATTTAAAAACTGCATTTTGTGTTTACTTGTGTTATATTTGACTAATGGTTAAATGTGTTTGATGATCAGAAACATTTTGTGTGACAAACATGCAAAAGAATGAGAAATCAGGAAGGGGCAAATAGTTTTTCACACCACTTTATGATGCCAGAGTGAGAATGGGCTTAGTTTCTTCTGTGTTTCTTTGCTAGGTGTCTTTGAAGCCCTGCAAAAGGAACACAAACCGAGATCAGTGTGGCCATAATCAAGGGATGGTGAAGTGTTCCACTACAGGCTTTATAAGGTCTTAGATTTTAAACAGAATGTGCTCCCTGACACATCTGTCAGAAAGCCACTTTCTTAAATAAAACAATCTTTATTTTTGTGCCCAAAAAGTCAAAAACGTCAGAAAAAATCAGGTAATACCAGGCTGATCAAAAATGCTTACCCTAAAAGTGTAAACAAGACAGTCAAAATTGAAATTATGCAGGAGTAAAGAGATTTTTACATTTTTATCCCAATGCTAGGGATCTTGCCATCTTTTATGGTGGTGCTAATGCATTTATGGCACATGACCCCTATATCTGGCAAGAGCAAAAGGATTTTAGAAAATGTTGATATGTATTGTGATGCGTGAGTCACCATCTTGCACCCAACAGCCAAAGGCTTCAAGAAAGCCAGCTTTATTCCAATCAAAACAGTAACAGTCAGGGTCTTTATTCAAATGGGAGCTACCACTTCAACATATACAGACACAGCAGGCCAGCAGTGACCGAGTTAGAATGTTCCTCACATCAACCATCAGGGCGACATTTGTGTTACGTGGAGTGGCTGACGAATCAACAACTTTTGGCATGAAGCACAGGTGGGGAGGATCTCAAAGGGGTTTAAAAGTCTCACAGTACAAACAATTTTGCTACCGTATATGGTAAACACTGTGTCCAGTCCCTCTGAGCAATCTGATTGGTCAGTTTGGCTTTGATGACGCAATTGAAAAGAGGAAGTGCAAGTGTGAGACACACAAGGAGGAGTAAAAAGGTATCCGGTGCACTAAGAGTCCCCTTCAAAGACGGGAAGTATATGTGACGATGCGGGTTCGCTCCACGCTCCCAACATCCCTATGGGAGCCCTGAACCCAACACCATCGATAATGCCATCGAGATGAGCTGACAAGTGAGGACAAATCTCGCATGAAGCCTGGGGATATTTCCAAAAGTGCTTTTATTAAAAAAGCAAACAGTGTCCAAACAAAAGTCAATTGTGCAGTGCATCAGTTTCAATAAATAGTCCAGATAACGGGTGTTCAGTGAGGATAAAATCATCAATAAATAATTCCTTAAAACTCAAGGTTAAAAATGCAGAATATAAATATCACAAGATCAAACTGGATTTATCAAGGGTCGACACTTATCTTCAAATCTTTGACGCCTGTTTAATGTAATATACTCACCAACTAAATCAAACACCTGAGAAATATTAATATCATTGGATGCAGAAAAAGAATTTGACATGGTTGAATGGAAATGCCTTTTTACTACATTGGAGAAATTTGGGTTTGGCCGAACATTTGTGCATGGATCAAATTACTGTATACTAACCCAGAAGCTTCAGATTGCATCAACATTTGTTCAGACTACTTTAAACTAGAACGTGGTACCAGACAGGATGCCCCTTGTAACTGCTACTGTTTGCAATTGCCTTTAAACCACTGGCAGTACACTGTCGAAATGCTGATCAGATAAAGGGGATTATCAGAGAGGGACTGGAACAGAAAATTTCTCTATATGCAGATGATATGGTACTGTATATATCAGGCCCACAAAATTCTGTGCCTCCAGTCTTAACAGCACTTACAGAATTTCAAAAGATCTCTGGTCTCAGAATTAATCTGAATAAAAGTGTACTCTTTCCAGTGAATTCTCAAGCATATAATATTAGATTAGATACCCTACCTTTTATCATTGCAGAACAGTTTAAATACCTCGGGGTAAACATAAAGCTCTTTATCAATAAAATTTCACCGTCTGCATGGAAAAAATTAAGCAAGACTTGCACAGATGGTCAACTCTTCATCTCACACTAGCTGGAAGAATTAACACTGTTAAGATGAATATTCTTCCTAAGATCCTTTTTTATTTCAAAACATTCCAATATACATAAATAAATCACTTTTTAAGCAATTAGATTCAACAATAACCTCATTTATTTGGAACTCAAAACATCCAAATAGTGACCCTACAAAGACAAAAGGTGGCATGGCTCTACCCAACTTCCAGTTTTATTACTGGGCAGCAAACATACAAGCTATGAAAATCTGGACACAAATAGATGAAATTACACAGGCCTGGTCCGCAATAGAACTAAAATCCTGCAGTACTTCTTTATATTCCCTGCTATGTGCCCCAATAAATGCAAGTTATCGACTAATAACCCAATTGTGCTCACTCAGAATCTGGAACCAATGTAGAAAGCATTTTAAAATGGCAAATCTTTTATCAGTGGCACCTCTGCAAGAGAACCATCTCTTTCAACCTTCGCAAACATATACAGTTTTTAATATCTGGAAAAAAATTGGGATTAACTTGCTTAGAGATCTGTATATAGACAACATCTTTGCATCCTATGAACAATTACATTCCAAATTCAACAATCAATCAACATTTATTTATATAGCACATATTCATACAAAAAAATGTAGCTTAAAGTGCTTTACAAAATGAATAGAAAAATAGAAGACACAATAAAAGATAAACATAAGTCAACATTAATTAACATAGAATAAGAGTAAGGTCCGATGGCCAGGGTGGACAGAAAAAACAAAAAAAAACTCCAAAGGCTGGAGAAAAAAAATTTAACATTCCAGCTACACATTTCTTTCACTATCTTCAAATCAGGAACTTTGTTATACAGAACCTTCCCGATTGTCCTCATCTTGCACCCTCATCCACGCTGGAAAAAATATTGCTCAGTCTCAAGGACTCAGACACCATCTCTACAATATATAAAATCATTTTACAATCCCTCCCTTTCAAAGATCCAAGAGGACACTGGGAAAAAGATCTCTCAATTAACATATCAGAAAAGGAGTGGAAAGTAGCAATGCAGAGAATTCACTCGAGTTCCATATGCGCAAAGCATACAATTATACAACTCAAAATTATATATCGAGCACATCTGTCTCGACTAAAACTCTCCAAAATGTATCCAGGGCATGATCTAACCTGCGAACGTTGCAACCAAGCCCCAGCCTCACTAGGTCACATGTTCTGGGCCTCCACCAAATTAACATCATTCTGGACCAAAATTTTTAATTACCTGTCAGACAGCCTTGGACTCACAATCCCTCCTAACCCATTAACAGCTGTGTTTGGGGTTCTTTCAAAGGGTCTTAAAGTGGAGAAGGACAAACAAATTGTGATTGCATTCACTACACTTTTGGCACGCAGATTTATTTTGCTAAACTGGAAGAACCCAAACTCTCTTCTTTTAAGTCAGTGGGAAACCGATGTTTTATACTATTTGAAATTGGAAAAAAATCAAATACTCAGAGGATCTGTACATCTGTAGATTTTTTTCAAAACATGGCAGGATCTAATCAGGCATATTTTAAAATAAGCGCTTAAAGCAGAGAGGAAGCAACTATTTCTGTATTTCTTTGTCTTCTCCATTTATCTCTATTGGCTTTTGACCCGTTTATATACACAGTACTTATCTCCGCACGCCTCTGTGCACGCAGTGCCTTAATTGCCCACCGCAGGAAGCCAATGAGGCAATCAAGAACAACCGCACCCACCTGTAGAGGTGCAACTCGCTCCCTCTACCTCATTAACTCCCTGTGGTTGTGCAATTGCGCCCACGGAGAACGGCACAGCTATATGGATTTAAAACCCGAGCTTTTTATTGGAAGCCGCGGACCCGTGTGAGTTGTGGATTGGAAAGTTTTTCATCTGAGGGTGTGCTCCCCAATCACCTATTCCTGTACTGCTGCATGAAACTGGTGGGACAAACTTTACTTTCCCCTCAGCGAACTATTCACCAGATTTTCCAGTCTCCAATCATCATCTGTTGCTGCTGCGTTTGGACTTTGCTTTGAACTTTGTTTTAGGTGTTTATCACGCTTGTTGTCGTTTATGGGTTTTGTTATATGTGTGACCACCGGCTGGGAATCAGGGGAGGGTTAGTAACATTTTACCTTTCATTCAATATAGCACTTTATTTTCGATTCAGTCTGTTGTGTAACTGTGTCTCTGTGAGTGAGTGTTTGCGAGCTGAGCCAAGGATGGGGTCGCCACCAAAAAAATAAAACGTCATCCCTACGATGGTGTGAATCTTAGTGGAGTTATACCCACAACACTCTAGTAAAGGCATAAGAAACACATTGACCGAGACACCTTCAAAGATGGAGATCGAATTAGAGTCGATAAGGGTGTTTCAAAAATAATGAGTCTGCAAAGCAGGCCTTACAGGAACATGCTCAAGAGAGGAAGCATTGGTCAGGAGAGATTCAGACACACACACACATGAACGCCAAAGAAAGGTGCTGAAGAATATTCTATTGTATGTCTTCAACAGGTAGCCTTAAAATCTATATTGCATGGATTTCCTTGTCTCTGCTATAAAGAAGTCACTATGTAGCACTACCACATAAATGATATTTGATTTTCCTTTTGTCTCTGGGCTGTCCTCCATGTAAACCCTTTTGCTGCCCAAGCTCCTATAATGTAGTGGTGGGGAGGGATAAAACAAAATCGGGCACATTGGGCACACAGCCATGAGGAGGACCCGGAAGGGGGGTGTGGTCTGTTGCTGTAGATTCTGGGGGTTGCCATGATACAGCTAAAAAAGGCAGAGAAAGGCAAGTGGACATTGGTTTTCAATACAACTGCAAAAATGGGAGAAGAAACAGCAAACGTAGACTATCCATGGCCAGAGAAAAGATTGCCTCACCGAGATTGGTGTCCATTCCCAACTTATCGACGAGGCCACCTCGAAGACTTCACCGTTCAATCCATTCTGGAATAGAAGAGGACAAGAAAGTTAGGAAAAATTAACGTGGGTGAACTATAAGTGTTTCTTGCTCTTGGAAAAAGAGAACCAGGAAAAGGACTAATAATGTCCTAAGTGTCAGAACTGCTTGGACTTTGTGGTTTGTCTGTGTCGAAGGGTTTTCTTTCTTTCCAGTTATTTGCGTGCTGAATTTGTTGGGGTACAGGGGGAGGTGCGTTCATGGATTTTGTTACTGCCGTTTATTTTTGAATAGTTTTATAAGATTGGTGTAATACAATTATTTTCACTTTGTCTGTTATTCCACTGTCATTCTGTTGATATTGTGTAAACTACAGTATATTATTTAATCTATCAGTATTGCATGAGGGGTCTGAGGGCGATTTGAAGTTGACCTGTTATCCGATTCACATACACCACCAAAAGTGGCAACGTATAACAAAATTGTCTGGGAAAGGGTGAAGCATCATAATTATCTTATGAAATATTTTTTTTACTTGCAATTCTTGTCTAAACAATCGCAGCAAGAAATATTCTTTGTTTTATGAACAATAGCTTGCATGATTTCTGGTCTTTTATGAGTATTAAATGAGTAAATTGCATGGTTGTTAGTTTCTCAGTGTCGGCATTCTTTAGATGCTACAGACAGCCTGAAGTGATAATGGAGCTAACGACTGCAAGTTTAACAGAAGGAGTTTTTGGTTTTACAAGTTTAGATTTCCTATTAAATTTAGACAAAGAAAAATGTATAAAGTTAATATTTATCTAAACCACCTAGGGCTTCTACTTTTTTCAACTGCTGGAAATAACACTGCCTTGCAGTTAGGAGACCCGGGTTCACTTCCCAGGTCCTCCCTGTGTGGAGTTTGCATGTTCTCCCCGTGTACTCCGGTTTCCTCCCACAGTCCAGAGACATGCAGGTTAGGTGCATTGGCGATTCTAAATTGTCCCTAGTGTGAGCTTGGTGTGTGGGGGTGTGTGTGTGTGCCCTGCGGTGAGTTGGCACCCTGCCTGGGGTTTGTTTCCTGCCTTGTGCCCTGTGTTGGCTGGGATTGGCTCCAGCAGACCCCCGTGACCCTGTAGTTAGGATATAGCGGGTTGGATAATGGATGGATGTAAATAACACCACTAACTAAGAATACACAGGCTAACACATTTGCAGGCTTTTATCTTGTTTAGGAGAATACATAAGATTAGCCTGTAAACATTTAAGTGTGAAGCAGTAATGAAATTTATATTTTGTCCATTTCCTGTCACCTCAAGGGCAGGAGGTGATGCTTTGTCTTGAAGACTTCAGGGTCCACAAAGAAATGTGCAAGCATATTGTGTTGTTCAGGTCTCTCATTTTTGTTGTACTGCAATTTGTCTTCGAGACCCCCTCTTGCTATCCTATAAATACATTTACCAAGAGGTAGCCATTAGTTACCCCCTTCCTTCAGTAAGACAAATGCATGCTTTTCATATGGTATACGATGTGCTGTCCACCTCACTTTCTTC
The DNA here is from genome assembly GCF_016835505.1 of Polypterus senegalus. Lineage (NCBI taxonomy): Eukaryota > Metazoa > Chordata > Cladistia > Polypteriformes > Polypteridae > Polypterus > Polypterus senegalus. The sequence continues at coordinate 12,325,277 of NC_053161.1, read as the reverse complement.
AGTGAGGCTCAAAGGATGGAGCTGCTGGTTTGTATCAGGATCTTCAGGCTCACCAGCACAGATAGAAGAGAAAAACAATAAGATTGCACTCGTTGTTCAGTTGTTCAGGTTTCAAGTCTCTGCCGAATTGAGGTTTCACATAGTAATCCTCTCTTGCTAGCATGAAATATATCTGTGACCAGTTAACACTTTTTTCCTTCAAGATAAATCCACTGCTTTTACATTTGGTTCCTCTTGCTTGTTCACTTTACGTGTGGCAGAATTCCTTAAAACACCAATGCCAAAGTCAGTAACAGGCTCTGTCTTCTGCTGATGAAGTGCTCCACTAGGATTCTGTGCAAAGTAAAGCAGCAATGGTGCATCTGATCCAACACAGAGCTTAGTCCAGGCAGACGGTGTGGGTTCTGGTGCTTACCCTCAGTTATAAAGGAAGGAGGTGAGAGCTGCCATGAGGTTCTATGGTACATAAATCTAACCTTTTGTATTATAATTGGTGCACAGGCTTGTCCATGAAGGTTTGCAAGCCAACCAGGCACCTAAAAATGTGGGCCCTAGCAAGAGTGTCATTCCATTATGATTATTATTGACATGTCATTTGGAGATGGAGCCGATTGTAGCAGTTCCACACTCCATTTTATTTTTTAGCTCATCGAGAAATTCCATTCTGGTTGAGGGTTGGTTGAAACATCACTGATCTGGAAGAAAAATGAAAGCCTTATTTGCCATGCCAAGAACAGAAGTCAATGTTAGTATTCCCAACAATTGCCCTGGATCTCCCCTCTGACCAAAGCAGGTTTTCCTTGAGAATGTATGTATGTGCATTCTGGTTCATTTGTTGTTCTCACTATCTTGTAAAGTGCCTCATCTCCTTACTGTTCAACAGAATTCCTGTAGCACTATGCTACCATGTTATTTAGACCTTTCTAATTAAGCTGAAGTTTGCATTTTATTTTATTAGATAGTGTCTCAAGAGTTTCTTCCAGTATGAACTTTTCTGACTAAGGTTCCTTTTAATCAATTAGTCGGTTTTAAAGACAATTTGGGTGATTCCACATTCTTTATGTTTCTTAAGCCTGAAAATATTTCAAACCTTGGTTAACCGATTGTATTCCTTAACATGTCTCTGCCTTCTCACGTGTGAATCGTGTGCACAGGTCCTTGCTGGTCGCGGTGGAGTTTCTGCAGTAGTATGCAGGCTCTTATGCAGTGTTTTCTTTTTCTGAAGTCACGCTTGTGTGCAGAAATGAAAGGCTTAAAGTTAGAGTGGCTGTCTATCTTCTGTACAATTCCTCACACATTTTGATTCAAGTTTAATCCACACTTCTTGCTTTCCTATGCGTCACTGTCCTGTTCCCCCAATTAAAAACTCAATAACCAGTAACCGCAGCAAACCTTGTATGTGGGTATTACTTGGCTTAGGAGTCTGAGCTTTGGGGGAAAACTCAGATGTGAGTGTTGTAGAATGTCCATTTAGGGCAGGGATCTCTAACTCCAGTCCTGGACAGCCGCAGTGGCTGCAGGTTTTCATTCTAACCCTTTTCTTAATCTTTTTTTGCTGCTAATTAAATTCTTTTGAATTAATTTGAATTGACCTGAAGTATCAAACCCAGTAATTGTTTTCTTTTTCCTTAATTAGCAGTGTGGCAGTAGGGGGCGCTAGTGCTCCCTTGAACCCTCAGGTACAACTCCAGACACCAGGTAAAAGTCCAAGACTCTTTATTTTCGTCTTCCACCAATGTGCACCAAGCACCTTCCACACTACTCATACAAAACAACAATAAACCAAATATTCTCTCTCCTCCTCGCCCAGACACTTTGCTCCTCTCCCTCCCAGCACAGCTCAGTGTCTGGACTGAGGCATCGTCCCTTTATAGCCCCTGACCCGGAGGTGTTCCTGTCCAATTAAGCCCATAGTTCTTTATTACTTCCGGGTCAGGGTAAACAGTCCTTTTCCTCAACCCGAGAGCACGTCGTTCCTTCATGTCACATGACCGTGACGTACTCCCGGGTTATAGGCAACACAAGAGTCCATGAGCCCCCCTACAGCGACTCCCGGTGGTCCCAAAGGTATCCAGCAGGGCTGTGTAAAAACACTACATAGTCCATAAGGCCCTGCTGGAACTCAGGGCACGATCCTCCTGTCGGGAGTGCTCCTCCTGGTGGCCTGGGGGTGAGGGCCGGAGCACGAAGTCGGCAGTCCCCCACAGCAGCCAATCAATAATGAGATGCAAAATGAACCAAAACATGACCAACAAACTGTGATCATCATTCAATATCTGAAAATAAAAAGGGTGGAGGTCTCAGGAATGCTGATCTGCTCAGGTTTCCAAAACATTTTAACTGTGCTCTTAGAAAAGTAAAGAAACAAAAATACACAATTTTGGAAATGTCTGCTATTTCACAATGAGAGCAGCAACAAGCCATGGAATTAAAGAACGGGTTTAATTAATGACAAGACTCGGTGCCTCATTAAGTAACTGGTTGGAGTGAAATTAGTGGGAGTTTGAGGCCCAGGCTTAGTTGGTCTTCTGTTGGCTCACTCACTTCACAGTTCATTTCTGTTTGGGTGCCATTTAAGGAAAGAAACAAAATAAAATTCCTGTTTTTCATCTACTGCTCCTCTTAAATATGGTGTTCCTCAGGGATTCATTTTGGGTCCTATCTTATTCTCTATATACCTTTACCCTATTGGAGCTATTTTTAGGAAATTGAACATTTCTTTTCACTGCTATGCTGATGATACACAGGTTTATATTCCTGTCTGCAACTCTCCAATAAATCAACTGCACAACTGTCTTTCTGAAATAAGATCCTTGATGGCTAATAATTTTCTTGATCTAAATCAAAATAAAAAGGAGGTGCTTATAGTGGGTCCATCAGCTAAAGCCCAAATTGGTCTTGGACTTCTCGACTCTTTCTCTGTCTTTTGCAAACCTCAAATCCGCAATCTTGGTGTTATCTTTGACAGTAACCTCTCTTTTGAGAAACAAGTAAATCCTGTAGTCAAGAATTGCTTTTTCCAGCTTTGTCTATTAGGTAAGATCAAGCCTTTTTTATCTTCTAGGGATCTTGAGAAAGCTACTCATGCTTTTATCTTTTCTCGCCTTGATTAGTGCAACTCGCTGTATTCTGGGATTAGTTAATCCCTGATACGCAGGTTACAGTTGGTCCAGAATGCTGCTGCTTGCTTTCTGGTTGGGGCTAGGAACTATGACTCTGTTTCTCCAATATTAGCTTCTTTACACTGGCTGCCTGTCAGTTTTGGAATTGATTTTAAAATCTTCTTCTAGTTTTTAAATCTTTACATGGGCTCGCTCGTGCCTTTTTATCTGAATTGTGTGTTTTACACCAGCCATCCAGAGTGCTTAGATCTTCTGGTCAGTTGTACCAAGTGTAAAACTAAGGGGGACAGGGCTTCTGCAGCTGCTGCACCTCGCCTGTGGAACTCTTTACCTCAGTACATAAAGGAGTCATCTAAAATTGAACTGTTCAAAACAAGATTAAAGACTCATTTCAATTCACTTGCATTCCATGACCTTCAGTAATACTGATGGTTTCCTCATTGTGATTATGTAACATTACTTCTATTTATTATTTATTTTATTTATGTTCATTTATTTTATTTCTATTTATGTTATTCATGTTAATTGTATGTTTTCTTTAATTCTATTATTGTAAAGCACTTTGGCCACAGCATTCCTATTTTGTTTTAAATGTGCTATATAAATAAAATTGAAATTGACAAAGCAATTCAGAGGAACACATCTTAAAAAACAAGTCAATTAAAATTAATTCAAAAGAATTTAATTAGCAGCAAAAACAGGTCACTAATTAAGAAAAGGGTTAGATTGAAAACCTACAGCCACCGAGGGCCCTCCAGGACCAGAGTTTGAGATCCCTGATTTAGGAGTTCAGGTTATCAATGGAAAAGATACTGTGATAAGACCTTAGAGCCATAAATATTACCAAATAAAACTGACAGATAAATAATTCATTTGTTCTGAACATGTCTTTACGTTGATTCACAATCATAGTGTGACCGAAAAACAATTGTGCAACTGTAAAAAATGTTTGCTTAAGAAAATGTGCATAATATATTCATGCAAAATAAATTGAAGGCACAAAATTCAATAAAAGAAAGCAATAATTAAAAGTTTGACAGCATATGTTATAATGCTTTCATTCCCTGAAAATGTTTGCATTTATACCTTATAAGAACAAAACAAAACACAAACGTGAGACAGCCATTAAAAATCATTTACAATATGCTATGCCCCACTACTTGCATGAAGAATTATTTTTGCTCAACTGTATAACTCTGTGGAAAATTACATTCAATATTCAAAAAAAAGCAAATCCTATTTGTGAGGATTTTTTTTCGTAATTTGGCATGAACTCATTAACATATGATTACAATTTCATGCACATCAAAACCATTTCTGAATACAGAAGTTATTTTGTGTTTTCTTATTTTTAGTTTAGGACTTCCTTATTTTAATATTTAAGCAGATACTGTATTGGGCAAACCTTTATAACAGTAAATATTTTTGAAGTTCAGTAACTCACCATATTACCATATAAAAGTTAGCTTCAAAGATACCATAAGACCATATAAAAGATGGAATTACAATTCCACCAGTAAAGCAGTTAGGAATGTTACATTTAAGACCAAGCCTAAGCTACATCATTTGTTGGTCATCACTGGGAAATTGCACTGTTCAGAAAACCAAAACCACATTTTTCCACTTGAAAAGTCAATGCTGGAAATATTTTTGCCACATCAATTGGCTTGAACTGCTTCATCTTGTACAGAAATAAGAATTAACACCAAGATGTTTTGGTAGAAACCAGCATTGTTTTGTGTAGTTTATAAGCCTCCTTTGCTTATCAAGGTTTGTCTCTGATGCTGTGCCTCTCCCTTGACTTATCAACCGCTAATGTCATCAGTCCTGCCCGCTGTACATGGCTTATCAGTATGAAGATTTCTTAGAGTGGTGGCCTCTAGCAATAAGTAACTTATTGTTTCCCTTCATTTGGACAAATAACATTGAACCTCCAAATAGAAATTAAGGATATAGTATCAGCATGGTATTGCAGTCATGCTGCTTCATAAATATAGCACAAATTAGGTTAAGTTCTGCGCCCAATTATTGTCTATGTGGACTTCCAGGTTGGGTTAATTGGGGACCCTAAATTGTCCATGTTTGTGCTAGTGAGCCCTGCGTTAGACTGCTAGCCTGTCCAAGGTTGTTTCCTGTTTAATATCCAGTGGTGTATTCTGGATATTCTGAAACTACAGAAAGAAAGGTCAGGTCTCAATAAAGTTGATCAGTTCAGGTCAGCAAAATATTTAGATGGTGTTCTTAGAAAAGAAAATCTAAAGTTTTTAAATGTATGGTGTGTGAGAATAAGAGTATCCACTGGTAATGGGATTAAATAATGGGTTTAACTAAAAACATGAACTGGCTTCTAAATAAGAAACTGGTTGGAGTTTGAGGCCCCAACTTAGCTGGTCATCTGTTACCTTACTCCACATCTCAGATTTCTTTGGCTGCCATTTAAAGACAAAAGAATAACTTCAGAGGAATGCATCTTAAAGAAAAAAAAACAATAATTCAATTTTAAAGAAGGACAAAAAAATCAAATAAGAGTAGAAATTGGTGGGTGATTATGAAGGTGGTAGAAAGGAAAACCTGTAGCCAAGGTATCCCTTCATTGATCTCAGTTGGACAAATTGTCATGAAGTTGAGGACCTCTCAGAGGTTTCTGGGGTCTGAATACACTGCAGTGTTTTCCCTTCCAAATGGCTATTCTTTAAATTGCTTTAAAGTTCTGCTACATTTTTACTGTATTATACCTTGCATTTTTGTATATGTACTGTGTGTGTATGTATATGTCACAATTAACTAAATTGTGAAAAGCTTGTGAATGACCATTTAGTCTCTACAGCATACACAGAATTTTATTTTGAGCAGTGCATTCTAAAAGCAGGTTAGATTGGCGCGTCCTATAATTTTGATATTTATACCCTTTTTTTCCCCCCTCAGCCGTATCAAGAGTAATGTAGATGGGAGATACCTTGTGGATGGAGTCCCCTTCAGCTGCTGCAATCCCAGCTCCCCAAGACCCTGCATTCAACACCAGATGACCAATAACTCTGCCCACTACAACTACGATTATACAACAGAGGAGCTGAATGTGTTCCGACGTGGCTGTCGTGAGGCACTAGTCAGCTACTACATGGGCCTCATGAACACGATTGGGGTTTTGGTGCTACTGTTCTTCTTAATTCAGGTAAAGGAGATATGCAATTTTATAGACGATAGTTCTAATAAGACAAAGTTGCAGTTTTAGTATGTTGAATGCCTGATCCTTGAACATTATGCAATGGTTTTCTAGATCTGTGCTGTTTTTTCATACAAACCGGATTCCAAAAAAGTTGGGACACTAAACAAACTGTGAATAAAAACTGAATGCAATGATGTGGAGATGGCAAATGTCAATATTTTATTTGTAATAGAACGTCGATGACAGATCAAAAGTTTAATCCGAGTAAATGTATCATTTTAAAGGAAAAATATTTTGATTCAAAATTTCACGGTGTCAACAAATCCCAAAGAAGTTGGGACAAGTAGCAATAAGAGGCTGGAAAAAGTAAATTTGAGCATAACGAAGAGCTGGAAGACCAATAAACACTAATTAGGTCAATTGGCAACATGATTGGGTATAAAAAGAGCTTCTCAGAGTGGCAGTGTCTCTCAGAAGCCAAGATGGGTAGAGGATCACCAATTCCCACAATGTTGCGCAGAAAGATAGTGGAGCAATATCAGAAAGGTGTTACCCAGCGAAAAATTGCAAAGACTTTGCATCTATCATCATCAACTGTGCATAACATCATCCGAAGATTCAGAGAATCTGGAACAATCTCTGTGCGTAAGGGTCAACCATACTGGATGCCCGTGATCTCCGGGCCCTTAAACAACACTGCACCACAAACAGGAATGCTACTGTAAAGGAAATCACAGAATGGGCTCAGGAATACTTCCAGAAACCATTGTCAGTGAACACAATCCACCGTGCCATCCGCCGTTGCCAGCTGAAACTCTACAGTGCAAAGAAGAAGCCATTTCTAAGCAAGATCCACAAGCTCAGGCGTTGTCACTGGGCCAGGGATCATTTAAAATGGAGTGTGGCAAAATGGAAGACTGTTCTGTGGTCAGACGAGTCACGATTCAAGTTCTTTTGGAAATCTGGGACGCCATGTCATCCGGACCAAAGAGGACAAGGACAACCCAAGTTGTTATCAACGCTCAGTTCAGAAGCCTGCATCTCTGATGGTATGGGGCTGCATGAGTGCGTGTGGCATGGGCAGCTTGCATGTCTGGAAAGGCACCATCAATGCAGAAAAATATATTCAGGTTCTAGAACAACATATGCTCCCATCCAGACGTCATCTCTTTCAGGGAAGACCCTGCATTTTTCAACAAGATAATGCCAGACCACATTCTGCATCAATCACAACATCATGGCTGCGTAGGAGAAGGATCCGGTACTGAAATGGCCAGTCTGCAGTCCAGATCTTTCACCTATAGAGAACATTTGGCGCATCATAAAGAGGAAGGTGCGACAAAGAAGGCCCAAGACGATTGAACAGTTAGAGGCCTGTATTAGAAAAGAATGGGAGAGCATTCCTATTTCTAAACTTGAGAAACTGGTCTCCTCGGTCCCCAGACGTCTGTTGAGTGTTGTAAGAAGAAGGGGAGATGCCACACAGTGGTGAAAATGGCCTTGTCCCAACTTTTTTGGGATTTGTTGACACCATGAAATTCTGAATCAACATATTTTTCCCTTAAAATGATACATTTTCTCAGTTTAAACTTTTGTTCCGTGATTTATGTTCTATTCTGAATAAAATATTAGAAGTTGGCACCTCCACATCATTGCATTCAGTTTTTATTCACGATTTGTATAGTGTCCCAACTTTTTTGGAATCCAGTTTGTATTTATTATTGGTAAATTTGTGATTTGAAGTGTTTTTGTGTGTTCGAAAGTTCTTCTGAAAAGGAGGTCTAAAATACATGTGTGATGGGCATGTTAACATGTAAGACATTCATAGAAATTACAAGACTACAACAGCTCTAACTGAAATTTTAAAGGTAGTAAATCATAAAAAGCCTTGATACATAAACCGAATAGAAACTTTATGCTTAGCCATGCACACAGCACTGTGTAATGACAGTGATTTTCGTTATATTCAGTATGTGCTGTGTTCAACTAAATTCATGAAAGTAGCATTCACTTGTTTTCAGTGACTGCACATAATGTTTAAAAGGAAACGAGTGAAGCATTAAGACACTAAAAATAAACTAAAATGACATTTAATACACTTCACATTCTGACATTTTCAAGTCTAGCTGTTATAGCTTTGTGAACCTCATTTTTATGTGAAATGACACAGTATTTTTTTACTATTCTCTTTCTAAACGTTTCTCATCCTTCTCAAATGATTTAAAAAGCACTAACCTATACTCATCACAATCCGAAAAGTACAGGCAGGCAAGTTGTAAACACTCAACTGTTAACTATCCATATTGCAACATCATATTTAAAGTATAAGGTAGGCCGGGACATTTAGTGTAATGGAGAAGGCAAGTCCTTAGTTGTAGAGTAGCCAGCGCACGTGGATATCCTTTTATAAGGTTGGTTGATCACTAACATTTATGCTTGGCTGTTCAGATATTCCATGCTATGTTGCACTATCTGGCAATTAAAAATTCTGGGCATGCTATAATGATCCTTTAGTTTACTCGGTCAAGCAAATGTCTTTGTATTATTAAACATACACCTGTTTTTTAGTTAACTGAATATTTCAACGTGTTTTCCAAATATGTAATGCAGCAGTACTATCAGTTGTGATCAGTGATAAAAATAAAAAAAAACTGATTCAAGAACACAAAATAGTAAAATGTAAATTGCATTCGAAATTAAAAAATGTTTTTTTCAGTTATTCTTTATTGTGTTAAATAGAATACAAAAAATCAGCTCTCTCTGTTAAGGAACCTTCAATTTTATATTCATTTTGTAACATTAAATATTTCGATTTGTTCAATTAGATTATTTAACCTACTCATGAAATGCATTTATGGCGGTTTTTACTCCTTTATATCTGTTAGTGGCTAAACAAAAAACGAGAAAAGAATGGGACTGTAGCCTTAAAAAATGTAATGTTGCTGTAAGAGAGGAGTGCAGGGTATTTCTTTTTATGTTATTAACCTGTTTTACCTACTTATGGGGTCTGCTTAACCACATTTTTAGTTTTTTATATTTAAAAAAAATTAAACAGCAAACACATTTACGTTACTGCATTGTCTTGTTCATTGCTGTCAGTTTTATGTTGCTTATTAATTTTAGCATGGATTAGCATTTTACTTTAGACCTGTTGTAATTATAATCCATGGTCATGAGTACTGCCTGACACATTGTGACATTCAGAAGTACTTCTTAAGTTCTCTTCAACAAATAATATCTTTAACCTCAGTACACAGTACTCCTCAGCATGTAAGCTTTATCAAATGTTGTGACAACAAAGAGCACAAACATCTATCTAGACTAGCAGTAAGATAGTAGCACTGATAGAATAGTTGAGCCATATTATCATTTTAGACATAGTCTTGACAACCTCAACATACTGTTATGTATGCCAGCATGCAGAAAAGAAAACAAAGCTTTATTGTACTGAGGCATGTTGGGGATCTTATTCAACCTAACCTTGGGGTGGAAGAGGAAACTGGAATTTCTGCAGAAGGTACGATCTTTGTCCACATGGAGCAGTGGATTCTTCCTTGCTAAGCAGCCTTTCAGGTTATGTTGATCTCATTTTATTGTGGATAGAGAAAGTTGTCTACCTGTTTTCCAGCATCTTGACAAGGTCCTTTGCTGCTCTTCTGGGATTGATTTGCACTTTTCATGCCAAAGTACATGCCAAAGTATGCGTCTCTTTCCCTGTGGTCTCAATGTGTTTATACTTGCGTATTATTGTTTGTACAGATGAACGTGGAACCTTCAGACATTTGGATGACCCAGATTTGTGGAGGTCCACAATTTTTTTTTTCGGAGGTCTTGCATTATTTCTTTTGATTTTCCCAATATGTCAAGCAAAGAGGCATCCACATGTTGACTTCAACTTAGGCTAACTGGCTAACAGAAAGTAACTCTCTAATTCACTAAAGGCTTGACATCATTTTTTGGAATTTTCCAAGCTGTTTAAAGCCACAGGTAACAAAGTGTATGTAAACATCTGACCCCCTGGATTTGTGATATAATCAATAAAAAGTCAAATACTCTTTCAGTGAAGATTATTGGAAAAAAATACTTTTGCCCAACACAAAGTAGATGTCTTAAAGGATATGCTAAATTTATAGTTTGTTAGTATAAAATTTGTGAAGGGGTTATAAAGTAAGTTTTCAAGAATTCATCCTAAGTGTATGGAAACTTCTGACTTCAACTGTAAATGAGAAGTTCAAAATATTTTGCATAAACTACTGCTGCATTCTAATAACCTCTATGGCCAGCATGTATAAATGGACAATCTAACTGTTGACCTCTCTAAGCAAAGGAATCCAGCAAAGTACTTTATCGAGGCATATAATCTCTTCCATCAGTTATTCTTAAAGTATTTATATTTATGGACCCCTTGTAGAAATAATTGTGTGTGTGTGTGTGTGTATGCATTCATTACACACAATAGCCAAAGTGGTGTGAGGCCTCCAAAATATCAAACCAGGCAGGAATTTAAACTAACCTGCCCAGAAGAGGCTCGTTCCTAGCAGCCCACGTGGCAACTCAACTGGCTGGCTTTGGCCTAAACCCACCCAAATGGGCTTTGCTTTCAAAAGCTCAAAAATATACAAGCAAACTGCAAAAATGTAATTAAAATGTCCTAGAAAGGGAGGGGATTACTAGCTTGTGATGCAAGAGGCAGTTCTAGCCTCAAAATATAGGGAGCATAGACATTTCAAAAAACAGTACATGAATTATTCTAAATGTAATAAAAATAGTAATACATGAAACATAATGACTAAATGATAAATGAACAGAACAATATTAACAGAAATAAAAAAATAAATGAAAAAGATAAGGAAAAGGAACATAAACAAAAGTCCAGGGAGGAACACTGGCTAAAACATAACATTGTGCCCCTTTTTACATGAAATGATTTGTAGGGTGGGGTATCAGCGCTTAGTGGTATCAATTAGCCATCACAACCAGTAAACCTTTTTTCACAAGTCTCTTCTCATGGAATGGTCGCTCTTGATTGTACAAATGTAATAATTTCTGAACTAAGAAGTTTTGATTATATTATTTTGCTATATTTGTCATAAAATTAGAAATGTTAACTGATGGGTCAACATATATAATATTGTATCTACAATTTTTATTTGGATCCTGCAAATAGAAATGTATTCGTTAAAGTGAAATTTCTAACCAGTTTAACAATGGAAAGAAAATGACATATCATATAAATGTTGATTAAAGTATGTAGGATAATGGTTGTCATTGGAGGAATTTTCAGAGTCATTTAAGGAATCTATGCATTTTAGTTGAATTCTTTTCTGGACTCCCATTGGTTTTATTTTTAGTCACGTATGACCAGCAAAATCTTAGTACAAGAAAAAAAAAATTTTTAAAATTTTTTAGTGCATTTTTAATAAAATTATGTCACTTAAATTTTTATATATATATATATATATATATATATATATATATATATATATATATATATATATATATATATATTTTTTAGCAACCCTAATGCCACACAGTCCTCGGCATGTTACAAAAACCTTGACTTGGGTGGTAAAGTGATTTGACTGAAATGACATTAGTGACAGAGCGGAATCGAACCTATGACCTTAAAGTGAAACGTTAACATTCATTCCTGTTCATTTCTCATTTCTGAAAATCCTAACCACAGTAAAACCTTACACATGTGAAGTACTGGAAATGTGCGTTTGTCTCTTGGAGAATCGAACCTTCAATCTTTCTTAGAAAAGCCCAATACTTTACTGAAAAGAGTATGTCGTCAAATTTGTATATAAATCAGAGGTCCCCACACTTTTTCGGCTTGCGAGCTACTTTTAAAATGAGCAGGTCAAAATGATCTACCTACATTAAATAATACATACATATATATATACACTGAGTATCAGAGGTGGGTAGTAACAAGTTACATTTACTCTGTTACATTTACTTGAGTAACTTTTTAAAAAAATTGTACTTCTAAGAGTAGTTTTACTGCACCATACTTTCTACTTTTACTTGAGGACATTTGTGAAGAAGAAACGATACTCTTACTCCGCTACATTGGGCAACACTTGAATCGTTAGACTGTATCTAATGGAGAAAAGGTGACAGACAATTTTCAATCTGCTCTGTAGCGTATGCTGTCAAATTGCGCACATGCCTTCCATTGTGTCTCAACTGCAATTTTAGTTCCCTCTCCTTTTTCTTTCTCAGATCGCTTTTCGGAAGGAAGTCAGTTTCGTAGTTTTTAGGAACAGTTTGAAAGTGCCTTTCCACATTTTCCTTCTTTGAAATAGCAATGATAGATTGACAGATCAGACAAACGCACTTTCACAATTCCACATCCAACCCATAACCAACAAATTTTTCTTTAAATCCCTTCTTTAGTCGATATAAATTTGGAGGCTAACTAGATCACTTAGATAGCCAGAGTCTTGCAGTAGCTCGTGTGTTTGATCGTGAGTGCGGGATGACCAGTGTGTTAGATGAAAAGAGATCTCAGACTGGCCGCCCTGTATGTCAATCAAGTGGCAAATGCCATAGGGAGGATATATGATAAACTAACATTTACAAAAAAAAATTTTTTTTTTGAATGCAACGCGATCTACCTGCACTACCTTTCCATGCTACTGATATAAATGATGAAAAACTGGTAAAATAAAATAAAAAAAAAAATAGTTTGTATACATTGGTCTCAAACCTTCAACCATTTGATTGAACATCCAACATGCTAACTACTTGACCAATGCTTCTTAACTATCATATTGAAGTAATTTGACAAAACTTCAATATCAATTAATCAAAATGATTTTATTTTTTAATTAATTTGTCTATATTGATCTTAAACCTCTATTTCAACCTCAAGTCCAACAAGCTAATCACACTAATTTTTCATATACCGCATATACTTGCGTATAAGTCGGGTCTTGAAACCCGAAATATTGGTCATAAAATCAAACCCCGATTTATATGCTCATTCAAAAATACGACATTTAATTTTTTTTTCTTTTTATATCTTCTTGCCTGCTCCAATCTTGCACCAGTTTCTCAGACACATCAAAATTAGTTGCAGCAGTGCAGTTACCAATTTCTTTTGCTACTTCAATGACTTTTAATTTAAAACCTGCTTCACATTTTCTTCTGATTGAATGCTCCATTGTAGATAAGGGATGCTCTTATGATAAAGGTGTATGAGGGTGTAAGATACAAAAAACATAAAACAGTACAATCGTCTCTTCAGAATAGTTTGTGTATTACCGTGTGGTCACGTAGACACAATACGTAAGAAAAAAAAGGCAGTGTGCTCTGTGGTTACTCTCTCAGGTGGGCGTCAACATATCATAATCTCTTGGACCAATAGCGGGAGTTTTCTGCGTTTGACTTATACGACCGACATTATAAAATATCGGAAGTTATACAGTAAAATCAACCACGGACATATCCGCGGGAGAACTTTAACGTGAGTACAGTATATATGGCATATGTGTGTTGGTTAAAAGCAATGTATATATGTGTATTCGGTATAAATATTATATAATGAAATGAAAATTTTCAATTTGATGTAATTAACATACAGATCCTTGGTCAAAACTGACGAAATATTGTATTGTCTCCAGAGATCCGCATGCGTGCAAGGTTTAAAGGAAATCAGTTTTGGAAAAGTGGGTAAAAAATGATTGTAAAATTTGACCCTGACAAACAGAGAGGGAAAGTTGAATAAAATTGTGTAATAATGTAATAATAACTTAATAAAATAATGTGTAAAAGCTCTAGATTTTTGACGAACCCCTGGAAATGTGGGACTATTGGTGGTTTTTAAGTATCTACTAACTATACAATCAAAGAAATAAACATCAGTAAAAATGGTGTTAATGGATAATGGATGAAATGCACTCTAAGAACTAAAGGGCTGAATATGAAAGCACACAATCTTGAGTATTGAACCCATTGCTTTTTCTAACCCTGACTAGTTCATGCTCATTGTTGAAGGTCCAGCCATCCACTCATACACTGAATACACTTCTTACTTATTGGAAATCCTGGCAGCACTGGCTACAAGATAGTGACTACTGTATATAAAATAAAGACTGGAAGCTGATTTGAGTAGAAAACATTTTAAGCAGAAAACTAGACTGCACCACAATAGCCAGTGAAGGTAAAACATCTTCCAACATAATAAAACGGAACTGCAACTGGTCAGCAGTCCTAATCTGTTTCTCATGTCACCAGGTTTGTAGCTCCACAAACAATGTGACTTTCTGATTCAGGCCAGTTCTAGTCTCCTGGTTGGTGGTTCATATTTCTGGATGGTTCACAAGCCAATTCTCTCTAGCTGAAGGTTTTTATGTTGTGTTGTTCTTCTTTCAGATGGGTGTACTTGTCAGCCTTCGTTATCTTCAGACAGCCATGGATGGTGTCGTTGGCCAAGAGAACACCGAGTGTGAGACCGAGGGTTATATTTTGGAGAAAGGGGTGAAGGAAACAATTAAACTTACAATCCAGAAAATTGCTAAGATCTTTCAACCCAATCAAGTGCAAAATGAGCAAGCAGAAAGTGCACCAGGAACTGCTGGGTAGGCTTCTGTTAGCTAAATTATCCTCATTCAGACTTCAGTTTCCATGTAAACCTTCATTCCATGTCAACAAACCCTAGATGATAGAACAGATTCTGTCTACTGAAGATGGACTCTGTTGACTAACAATGATCAGATTGTGTACCCATCTGTCTCTGATTTAGCCTGAAAAGCTATCATATAAAACTAACGTAGCACAAAGGAAAACAAACACCCCTTGCTTCATCCTTACCCATCACTTTCATCCAAATCTGGGAATTACTAACTGTAGGCCCTTCTGCATTGATCAAGTTGAAAAGAGTTAAGAATATTTCCTCTCCTTTGTTTTCTGCTTTCTGTCTTCCTGCTTCTGTACATAAATCCTCAGCCATCACAGTCTTGTTTTAGTTTGTATAACTTTTTCCAGGAATGTAAATCTATATTCAATTGCAGAGTAGTGGCATAGAAGTTAATAAACGTGTAAGTATATAATCTATGTATTTCTTTTTGTTTTAACTCCAGAGTGGAACATTCTTCTGCTCTGTGATTACCTGCTTCATTGCACCTACTTCATCCATCCCTGTTTTGTTTCTTTTCTCAATCCCAAGGTGTTTTACTAATAAAAAGCTATAATATAGACTTTTTTGTTTGTTAACAGGCAGATTGGCTAACTTACTGAAGATCTCATAGCCGTCAGTTTAGTTTAGATCTTAACGTCTTAGCAATTAGATAATTGTATACCTGTTTATGAAAAAAAATGTACAATTACAGCATTTTAGGGGCATGCTCAGTTTCAGAAAAAAATATATGTTTTCTTGTTGCTTTAATGCGTTTGATTACATGTTTGGACTGTTGCATGGTGGTCCAATGGTTATCTGCGTTGGCTCACAGCTCCAGAGTCCTGAACAGACGCTGTGTGAAGTTTCTATGTTCTCCCCATGTTTGAATGGGTTTTCATCTGGAATTCCAAAGACGTGAAAGAAAAGTTATTTGGCAACACTAAACTGGCCTTATGTTTGTGGGTATAGGACAATGAGCCTTGCAATAGACTGGAACCCCATCCCATTTTGTATCCAGTTATCCCAGTAAAGGTATAGACTCTGAAGGAGGACAGATCAACAGAAGAATAGAAGCTGAATTATCAAAGCCTAATTGGTGGTCTTGTTTGTCTCATCAAATGTTATATCCGCTTTTCTTAAAATGCTGCCTTCAGTTTGAGTGTTCCGCTGTAATTATTCATTCATACATACGTATGTCCAGTTTGTAAGTGGAAGAATAGTTCATAAAGTTCACATCATGAATTGTTCAGTGTTTTGGCCTGCATCCGGCAGTGCAATGAGAACAAATGCCACAAGACTTCCATCCCTGTCTCATCAAGACATGGCGCCCAATTCTCTTCAACAAATTAGGCGGTTGAATTGCTTGTATGCGTTTCTTAAATGCCTGATTTAATGGTGTTTATGATTTTATTATTTTGAGGTACTGTAATGGTTTGGAATTTTGTGATATCAAAGGAAACTGTGCTTTGCACACATTAACACCTCATTATGTCACAAAATACCTAACATAAATTTGATATTATTTATCATGGTTTGCTTAATTCATCTTCAAGAATGCCTTGTAAGATAAAATCACTGTTACAATTACATAATTACATTTTTTATTCTTTTGGCAGCCTGTGATTCTGGGTGGGAGGACTGTGATTGAATGTTCTCTGTAAGAAATAATGGAAATATTTGACTCGATATACAAATGCTTGGCTTATAAACTGTTCTTCAGGAAAAAATGAGGTTTGTATTGTACTCCTACTATTTGATCGCAAGGAAAAATAAGTTGACTGCTTCTTTCCATTATTACATCCCATTATAAGTCTCAACTGAAGGTTCTGCACAAAGCAAGTAAGTTTGCGGTCCTGTTTGGAGTTGATTGTTACGAGACACATAAAGTGTTTGAGGATTATTGCGAGCGAACAAAGACGGAGAGATGGTATTCTTAGAGAAAATCAAAGCCAGGGAGAAAAATGTGCCAACGAAGCAACTAGGAATCAAAGTAGAATCTGGATAAGATATTGGGAAACGTATATATCTTGTTTCATTCTTTAAGTTTGCTCGTACAGTTGAACCATTTTTAAACGGTTGGAAAACTGTATGCCTGCCCATTTACAAACTGCAAATGGGTCTATCAGTCCATGCTAGCAATGTGTCTATTCCAAACTCACTCAATTAACACACTGTATTGCATATATAGCTAAAAAAAGTTTCATCTCATATTAACTTACGGGGGTAAAACATTATACACTAATCTATAGCTATGAAAGAATATTGTATTCTATTCAAATCAAGCAAATACTAATACGAGTTTAATTTAAACTTTCTAAGATCTTACAGTTTTCATTGCCACTGCCATATCATTTTGATGATAGCACTGCCGTTGCTTCCTTGTGACTGTGTCATTGTGTGTGATGTAAGGGGGCAGTGACTGTTTTAAGGAGTGGTGCCCATGCTTCATTATTCTACCTTTGGATTTAAGTTTCTCTGAAAAAAAAACTAAAATTCTAGTGTACTTAGGGGAAAGATTTAATGTTAATGTTAGGAAAACCTTGGTTATCCACTTACCTTTTGGTTTAGACTTTGATTTTGCCCCTTTTTTTTTATCAGTCTTGCCTTTTACTGGTTTTGACCCATGTCTGTTAGTTGACTAACCACTGCCTCATCCCTCCTATTCTCTTTACATTTACAAAATACCTCTCACAGACTTCAGACTCAAAGCACCATGTTCATAACAGTAACTCAGTAATGCACATCAGATACCAGTTAGTACAAAAATAAATAGCTCTAGCAAGCAAGAGTTGGCTTATGAGTTTTCAGCCTTGATGTAAATACAATAAAATGCAATTTAAGTGTATGAGTGATACAAATACATACTATCGAACTGTCGGAGAACGAAGCTCATTTATAATAAAGTCAGCATATGATGTGCTATGGCGCATGCCCAAGTTCAAGTACCTGTCTTCCATATACAGAATAGTTATCTGTCATTGATATGGTGCATACTGCAGAGCGCTAAGTTATTATATGCAAGTGGAGAGTTATTTTACATGTACTGTGTAGCTATTTTAAAAGTTTGATAAACTCGCGTTGTAAAGGAGGGGCTGAACACACCCCAAGGAGACACGATCGCTCCTGTGACACCCCCTGTTAAACGGTGATACAATGGGAAACACATACAGTTTTGGTTTTTTTTACCTCCTTAATCAGCTGCTGGCCTGCTGCTACTGCCATGTCAAGTGATCTGCATCTCACGCAGCGCACTTCTGTCATATATGTCTATATATGTCCATATACTTCTTTCATATATGTCCATATATTCGATCTCTTTTCGCTTTTACCGTTTTGTCAGTATCGCATTGAATTTTGATTCCGTGTTTGGAATTAAATCGTGACAACGCAACGTATAATTGCCCACGAGTGAATATTATTTCTTTCTCTCTATAAGAAATGTGTTAAACATAACTATGCAGGACTTTTCCAAATAATAATAATAATTCATTACATTTATATAGCGCTTTTCTCAGTATTCAAATCTCTTTGCATAAGTTCTTGTCATCTCATAGGACGTGAAAGTGTCTCTGAGACAATGACGTCTCAACTGCTTCCAAGATTTGTTTTTATAAGAGAGAGATAATGAATAGGGGCATAGTGACGACTCTCTGGCTAAAGGATCTGTGCTGGAAACTGGAAGGTTGCCGTTTCAAATCCTGGTATTCCAGTTGGCTCTAATTGAGCAAAACCCATAACCTGCTATTGCTCCAGGGGCACTTTACAAATAGCTGACTCCGTGCTCTTACCTCATTCTTCTCTCTCTCTCTCTGTTTATCTCTGGAGTGTAAGTTGGGGTATGCAAAAAATGGCAAATTCCAAATGCAAAAAAAAAATGTATGTGGTAAATCATGTGAATTATCATTATTATATTATCATTAAATATGGTCAGTATGGCACACAATGGTGTAGGAACTGCAATACATACAGTAAAATAAGATAAAAGCTGGAGAAAAGAAATGCCACTTTAGTAGAATCATTGGAGTTAGCATCGAGTCATGAAAGGAGTTGCTGCAGAGGCAGCATGGATAGGCAGCCCTTACCAGCAAGCACTTGGTGCTTCTCTAGAGTGCAGGGCCACAGGGAAGTCACCTTAAGGATCTCGTCTTGGATCAGCTTATGGATTGGGGGAAAGTGAGGTAGATGAGTGCGTGTGGAGTCGCATAGAATAAGCAATGGGAGAATGGAGTGACAGGAGTGGTGCTGGAAGTTGGCCAAGGAAGGAGATATATTCCATTGCAGTATGTAGCCATATTCCACCTGTGGTAAATCTAACTCGGATGAAGAAGTAATCTTATAATAAAAAGTCCTGGAAGGCATCTACTTTGTTAATTGAAGCACTAGTCGTGTCAAGAAGTATTGCATATAATGGCAATTTATTTAAAGGAGTGTTGTTAAAACATGTCAACAGTATGAAAAGTTATTTAAATACAAAACAGGCAGGAAAGAAGAAAACAAAAGGACAAGTTAAATGCATGGCATAAATGGAATTGGGGGAAACAAAGAAAGACGATGTCTGAATATCTTAAAAAGTGCATAAATGTGGCAGAGCACCCTTTAAACACCCTTTCGACAGCATTGTTTGATGAGCTATACAATGGTTCAGATATGTAAGTAGAAAGTCCACAGAGATGGCCCCATGATTTTGGAGCAATTACAAATGCACTAAAGTTGGGTTAAAGGGGGTTTTAAAGGGGATTTGGGAGGTGGCGTGAACAGTTTGGCATTACTTAAGCTGAGGTGAATAAAATCCAAACTTCAGTCTATACTAGGATGAATCCAGAGAACAACAGATAATCATATGTTAAGTTAGATGGCACACTACATCCTATTTATTGCTAGTGTCATGGTCTTCTGCCAAAAGGCATCCTGATCCCTGTAGTTTGAGGACTGGCCCCATGAACTTCTGCAGCATATAGTGAACACCAAAACCTTCTTGTGACAGAAATAATATGAATCCAAATGAACAGACTGCAACAATGGATGATACAGCTCTGATCTGAAACAGCCAGGCACAAGGGATGGTGTTCCAACCAGATACGAATGTAGACACAAGAACAGACGCTGTACTCTAGGGACAAACAAGGAGTCAACGGTATAAGAGGTATTTGTATGGATGTTGTCAGAGGTGAGGATTGAGGATGCAGATGTGAGAAATCATAAATGGCTAACTGATCCAAAATGGCTTGGTAGCAGACTAGATGCACACAGGAGTCAGCCTGATGTTGCACACAGAAGAGAGTCATTGAAACTTGGAAGCTGCCCCATTCACATGCTTTATGGTTCACTGAGAAGGGCCGCATCTTTGAAATTTGAAGGACTGTTAACTGCAACATCAGTGAGACAGACTTCAAGCCTGAGTAAAGTGCAACTGTAGAGGAACCTTTTAAATCGGGCCTCAAAAATGTCATGTGGCCAACACAGTAGGAGCTGTTACCTAGCAACCAAGTCAAAAGCTAGCAAAAAGATAAGGCAAAGAAATGTCACATGCAAAAATATGACATTTTAAAGTATGATTCTACTTTCAAGTGCATCTTGAAAAGTACTTGATTTTCAAGGAGCCTGAAGTGGCATCAGTACGAAAGAATAGTGCTTGGCTCATAAGGCTGTGGGTACAAATTCTGGGCTTTTCTAGTGTTGGAAACAATAACTACTGATGCTTTGCACTAGTTGGGCCCATAAGCCAGCTATGTGCTTCTTACTTGATTCATTCCTCAATGTCTTTACAGAGTGCCTTTAAGAAGATAAATATACTGGTATATCTATAATCCACAAAATACTGCATTGGGTCAAGTCAGGGTTTTACATTGCTGCTATGGCTATGCTATAATTACTTTAAATCTAGTCCAATGATACCAAACTTTCCAATTGTATAACAATATAAATTGTTTTCAGATGGCTAACACTTAAAATGTTTTTCACTTTGCTTTTCATGTTAATTTTGCCCAAATCCTAAATGTTGTGTGGTGCTATGGAACAAATGCAACAGCTGCTCCCTTATATGGGCCAATCCCTGCTGAGGCCAATTATGCTAGGCCAGCATTTGAGGTATTAAATGGACTTTTATAATGAGAGACGTAAAGGTGCTGGCAAAGCCAATGAAATCACCATCTAATCCTTTGAGCTCCTTCTACCTAGCTGACTCAGGCCTGCATGGTCATCCACACTGCACACCAAATAAAATGCATGCACCCTACTGTCATCTGCTGTACATCCATTTATGACAGAGTTCTAGCTTGGCACTTTAAGTGCAGTGTGAATGATTGCAGGGAACACTCACATACTCACAAGATACGTATTTATTTTGGGGATAGGTTTCCAACAGAAGTGTTTAAGTATGCCTGACTTTTAAGTTACTTGGTCAAGTATGTTAATAAATGTAAATGTGAGAAATTATTTAGAATGAAAATCAGTGCCACATAGAAGTTTCCAGGCCTCATTTTAGTCTACAGATACTTACATCTATCTATCTATCTATCTATCTATCTATCTATCTATCTATCTATCTATCTATCTATCTATCTATCTATCTATCTATCTATCTATCTCAGGGGTTCTCAACGTCGGTCCTGGGGACCCCCTGTTGTTGCAGGTTTTTGTTCCAACCAGCTACTGTTTTTAATTTAACTCCTGGGCTAATTAAGTGAACTGATATTTCCCAAGTTCTGTGTTTAAGGAACAATATATTAATTAGAAAACTAAGTTTGCTAAAAATATATAAATATATATTAAAATGTACCAAGCAGTTATATAGGAATAATGTATTTTTTTAATAGTATTTTCATCTTGATTTTCATTCTACTTTTCTAGGTGTTCTAATTGTTTAATTAATCCATTATTTACTAATTAATGGGTCTGATGTTAAAGTAGTTGCAGCCTTTGATTATTCACTGTTGTTTGTCAGTGTATCTGCTCTGCTCATTTTTAATTGTCATTATTAAGATACAATGAAGGTGAAAAACTGCACAGAGAAAGAGCAAAATATAATTAAATCAACAAAAGAAAGTTAAGCATTTAAATCTATAGCAAAAGCAGAAATATTTTTAAATGTCTTATAAATGTAAAAATCATGCTGCTGTGCTTTTCTGAATGTAAAATGAAAAGAAAAATAATACCAGCTAATTAAATGAGATCAGTGTTATCAGGTGTTGTCACTGATTAGGAATCTAGTTGGAACAAAAACCTGCAGCCACAGGGGGTCCCCAGGACTGACATTGAGAACCCCAGATCTATCTATCTATCTATCTATCTATGATATTGTGCCTTTTATCTATCTATCTATCTATCTATCTATCTATCTATCTATCTATCTATCTATCTATCTATCTATCTATCTATCTATGATATTGTGCCTTTTATCTATCTATCTATCTATCTATCTATCTATCTATCTATCTATCTATCTATCTATCTATCTATTGTGGCGTATCCCGGCCAATACCCCAAGCCGCCAGGTGGAGCCCTTCCTGCAGTATGGAGGTTCCCCGAAGACCGGCAGGGCATCATGAACATTGCAGTTTTTATACGCAGCCCTGCTGGACGCCATGGGGGCCACTAGGAGACGCTGCAGGGGGGAACAACGGTTATTTACCCTACGCCCTGGAAGTACGTCCAAGTCACATGGACAAAGGGAATGACGTGCTTCCGGGGTGAAGAAAAGGACTTTTTACCTGACACAGAAGTGATACAAGATCACATGGACTGGGGATTGGGAACACGTCCAGGTCAGGGAATATAAAAGAATTGTGGGAGCTCCCAGACGGCGAGCTGAGCTGGGTGGTAGGAGGGCAATGCGTCTGGGAGTGTGGAGGATTGTATTATTGTTATTGTGATCTATCATATGAGTATAGTGGAGGAGAGGGTGCTTTGTGCTCTGTGGTGATTTAATAAAGTCATCATTTGGACTTTTTCCTGGTGTCTGGAGTTGTGGACAGGGGTTCAAGGGAGTGATAGCGCCCCCTATCTGTCACACTATCTATATATCTATAATCACAGGAGAAATGGTCTTTATTATCCCCATCATGGAGTTTCCCCAACTTTCCAATTAATTCTAAACCTTAGAGTTTTCTCTGAAGTGCCATGACTGGCATATCTCAATCAGATTTGTCTTCTCTGATGTGCTGCTGCCTTTTCTGGCTCTTCTGGTACCAGATATAAAAACACTGCACACCCCCTTGGGTTCAATTGGACCAAAGTCTTTCAACCCTGGATACCCACTATACAGCAATTAAAAAGCCAAGCAAGGTCCTTTTAATCCTATAACCTCTTTATTCTGCTTGCACAACATCTCTGGTCCAGAGCAGTGAAATTCAAAACAAGGCAAATCTTTTAAAAACAAGGAGCCAAACAAACCTTATAATGCACATCTTGACATCTGCATGACAACATCAAGAGTGACCTGTCATTGAATGTGACATCACCATGTCATCTTTGAGACATTCGTAGTTCTGCATGGGTTGTACTCAATGCAGAAACTAACTACGTTGAGAAATTTACTTTTGTTTTGAGAAGCATAAGAATAAGTTCCCCCTTAGCCAGTTCTGGTACAAGTGGAGAAGCTGCACATATCTCTCCTGTATTATAGCCAACAGGACCAGGTTTAGTGTGTTCATTTACTTCATTCTCCTACATTTTCTTTGCAGGTGCCACCATTTTATAATCATTTATCAAGACTGTGGCCATATTGTTTTTGACAACAATCCCCATTGCTATGATGGGACTGACAAGGTCACCACACATGACATCATCATGCAGTCACTATTTAAGATGGCACGTTTCCAAGCTTTTGAATAAATGCAAACCTTCACGCGATTACTACTACTGATTTATTAGTGTTCTGGCTAAGCCTTTCCAATCTGACTAAGATGATTTGCAATGAACTTTTTGACTAATAATGTTTTGTATTTTGTTTTGGTGTTCTTTATTGCCATTTTAACACTTTCTCAGTATTCCTGACTGTTGCTTTCCTGGTAATGTAAGACTTTGCCTGTTCTCAAATAGCTGTTTCATCTCCTGGTCTATTTTTTTTGTTACTTTATCTTGATAGCACCAAGGTGTTTCCTAGCACCTTGCACTTTTAAATTTACTCCTTTTTAGTCACATTTGAATTCTTTTTTGAACGTGACAGCACAGCAATTGCATTTTCCATTAGTTTGTGAATTTGATTTTAAAATCCAAAGTGCTATTCAGTTCTTTGTATGGCTCATGGTTACCATCTAGCTCTACCACAAGATTATCAAAATTAATAGTGTAAACTTTAACGTCAAGCACTAACATTTCCTGACAACTTGGCATTTGCTTTAACAAAGTTGTCTTGTGGAGTAAGGCTCAAACAAAGTGAGCCTGTTTCAGTATAAGAACCCTCAGTCCAAACCCTAACAGTCACAACAGCAGAAGCAGCTCTTGTTTGTCTCAGGTGGATAAAAAGTGTCGTGTGTTGCTTTGCAGTGTAGTGCCAGATTGAAGTGTCGGCTGCAGAAAATGATCCCCCATGTCTTTCATATTTTTAGTTTCTTAATGCCTACTGACATGTATTCAGGCAATTTTGATTTTCAAAAAATGTATTAGCAAAGGTGCTGATTTTAGAGGATGGCATCTATGGGACAATGATTATAAAAAAGACAGAATTACAAAATATTCAATATTGCTGAAGAAAAGAAATAGCATGTCATGAAGCTTACCGACAGCATTCATTTATTGTTACTTTTGATTATAGTGTGATAGTGAGTTCCATCCATCCATCCATTTTGAAACCTGTTGATTCTAAGACTTGGGTGGCTCTGGGTACAAAAAAAAAAGGAATAATGGGTGCAACTCACCAGATCCATTTTATGCTTTTATATTTGGTCAATTATTTGACCATTTTTGAATAACGCAACTGTTGCAGGAGCATAAAGAGTCCAAATGCCAAGGTGAGTGTAACAGTGCATTTGTTGTGTTGCATCCATTGAAGTATTGGGACAGTTGACTGCCAGTGGTTTCCTATCTTTGTCCCAGATCACTCAATCTTTTTTTTTTGTTTTAATAATCCAGTCTATTGGCAGGTCACTGTCTAACATAGTTACTCTTTACAAGACAAGCAAGTTGGAAGGTGTCACACTCATCACAGTATCAGTATTATCATTGTAAAAGTCTAATAGAACATTAAAGCAAGATCTTCCTACTTTGGAGTGAAAGGTAAAACAAGTGGATAGTTTTTTAATATATAGAAATAATATCTATATGTCCATTCACGCATTATCAAACCTGCTTAATCCACTCCAACTTTAGAGGCATGAGAAGCACAGCACACCTGTTTTATCATGTAGGGTCCAAAGGTGACAACTATTCTCGCTTTCAGACTCTTTATTACATCAACCTTAACAGATTGTCCCAAATGTCCAATACAGTCACAAAGCAAAACAACCAGGAGAGAAGGTTTACATTTTCATTTATGCATGATGGATTGGTTTTCTAAAACTTGCTGTAGTTTCTAAATTTTTCTAGAACAGAAGCAAATTAACAAGTGTGACAAATCATATCGAATGCAACCTAGATGAATAGCAGCTCATCTTGCATCTTATATGTCTAGATAACCAGGTGACTCTTAATCTCAGTGAGATGATTGGTCTCGGCTTCAACATAGCCTTTAGATGGGTACAATGACAGAGACTCTGGGCTTTTCTGTTAGTCTGAATTTTATGCCAGTGTTAAGCTCCTTGATGTACCTCTTGGGTCAGCAGGACGTCATAGTGTGTTGCTGACTTTTCTGTCCTGTTCAGACCTCTCTCTGACCAATCCGGTTAGGAATGACTTACGTCTTTAAAATTTCTACCACCTCAGCTTTTCAGTGTGCCCTTTGAGCTAAGTTATACTTGTTTTTTTGTTCCTGCAAACCTGGTTTAATTTATACTGGTTCTGATCTGGTATTCTCCGAGAAGAACCCACACATATGGTAGTGGTAGTGCAAGTTTTGATTATCCATCCATCCATCCATTTTCCAAACCCACTGAATCTGAACACAGGGTCACGGGGGTCTGCTGGAGCCAATCCCAGCCAACACAGGGCACAAGGCAGGAACCAATCCCGGGCAGGGTGTCAACCCAGCGCAGAAGTTTTGATTAAGATATGTTAATTGTTAGCAAGATCTGTCTGAATTGGTATGTGGTGAGTACATAGTTTATCAAAACATGAAATGTCACACCATGTTAATATCCAAATTGGACTGGATGCAAGAGGGAAATCATCTATGGATACACACAATTCTAGTTCTTAAAAAGAAAATAAAACCAAAAAAAAAAAAACACACACACACAACAGAGAAGTAAAACCATCTGATTGATCGAAAGCATTTAACCATCTTTACAGAAGCTAATGGCAAGTGTAGCACCAGCACAGGGTGTAATTTGGGATAGCAGTAAAATGCCAGCACATCTGTAACTTTGAAGAGCCATGTCAAGTAAGACATCACCTCGACTTTATTAATCATTTGCCATAGATTACAATATCATTCTAGCATCTACCAACCCTTTATCCAATTTAGAGAGTTGTGGACTCAATTACAAAATGATTTTACAATTAGATTTCACATTAAAGTCTATAGATTTGATTATACATGAAAACTGAGGTACAAATTGGGTTTATAAAACCAGAAACTAATGTAAAAATATTTTTATTCACATGAAAATTGAATAGCATATTGTGACGATGCGAGTTCACTCCATGCTCCCTTTCAGCTTCTGGGAGCTCTGAACCCGACACTGTCGGTAATTTTTACCGATGAGCTAGGCAGTGAGGCACAATGAAGCAAGGGGATGGTGCAATAAGTGCACAAGTGCTTTTATTAAAACCAACAAAATCAAAAAACAAAGTGTCCCAATAAAGTGCAGTGTATGAAAATCTTTTAAATAAATAATCCAGTAAAAACAGAGGTGAAAAGTGGAGGTTAAAATCCAATAGAAAAAAACAATCCTCTAAAACAACAAGGTTAAAATAACGGCTGGAAGCAGTCTCTTTAAAAATCCGGTGCATTCTTCTTCTACTACTGGCGGCTCCCCTGCTTCTCCCAAACAGGCCCCACAACAGGGGAGTTACCCTAGCTGCAGCTGACCTGCTCTGCCTGCTGGTCTGGAGGCTTCACCATCCCTGGCTTTGGTTCTGCACTCTTCAGACCGAGACTTGGTTTCCCACAACGACCAGGACGCTCACACTGGGGAATCCACCTTCCAAGCCTCTCGACTCCTGCTGCCTTCTCGGCCTTACACGGCCAGCCATCCTTCTTCCGGTCACTCCCGCTCCTCACAATGCTCAGTGGGAGCGACCACTACCAACTGCCCTAGGTGTCAGCCAAACACCCCGCTACGGCTTACTGTCCAGCTGCCTGTGAGCCTGCGAGCGCTCGCTCTCCCTCTTACTCACACACCGGCTTTCTCCCTACTATTTCATGCCACCTCTTCTCCTGTAACCTCTGTCTCTCTTTTCTTTTTTTTCCTCCCCTACTAGCCGCTTTGAGCTTCTGTAAATCACAGGGATGTGGATCAGCTGTGGTAATCAGCAGCTCCCGGGAACAATTACGGATGCGGACGACTCCTCACTTGTGCACTTAAGCAAGGACCGCCTGCATCACAAATTACCCCGGGAACCACTTCAGTCACACACTTGAGTGCGGCGATTATTTATTTTAAAAAGTGGCCTTTGACATGAGCTGTGGACCTGCTATTCCACACTTATGTACAAACATTTTGTGGGCATGTGCACTGGAAGGCTACAGTTTGGTCACTTCTAGTTGAATTATCCATGATAATGCAAGATTTATATGAAAGCAATAAGAAATAAGAATATAATATATATATTACATTCTCTTAGTATTAAATGTGAAAACCTTAAAACCTAAAGAAAAATGGACAGCACAATTGAGAATGCATTAAGATAATTTACTTATGTAACGCAACCCAGCAGAAGGACAATGAAGGAAAATTCATAGGAACATACCACAGAATGAACGTTTAATTCTATTTATATAAGACATCTGCAATAATAAGATGCACTACAATGATTTTACAGAGGACCATTATGAAACATCCACCATTTTGTGAATCATTATTTCAGAGATCACTTTGTTAAAATGTGGCATTCAACTCATCAGTATATAAATTAAATATATATAACATTGTGTCACTCATGCATGTCTGAGGATCACCATCCAAGCTCTTCCCAGGTAGGTAGTACCACCCAGGGCCAAGAGGGGGCACTGTTACTAACACCTCGGTCATGTTCTTCCTCCACAGCCCAGAGAAATGGCCAGTGAGGGCAACTGACCAACACCACTTACTGTCCCAAGGCTTTAAAAGAATGGCTGCCCAAATTGAGGCGTTTTTTTGACCAAGGAGATGATCCAGAGAGAACCTCCTTTAAGAGAATATGCATCACTGGCCTACCTGTTGAGGCCACTCTGTTACATGGCAACTACCTGTGTTATTATGTCATGCCATTGTGCATTATTTTTGTTTGAAAGTTACAGTACTAAATGGGGAGGGCTGTGTTAGCACCCCAAACTGTTCTTTGTCGACTCTCTATCCCTCAGCCGTCACAATCTGCACATATAAAAGCCAAATATCATTCATCATGAAATCTCCTGAACCATGAGGACTTGGGAGTTGAAATTTGGAATGTAGGTTACCCTTGGCCCATAGGTACTTGCTAAGAAACAGTTTTAAAAATGTTGTGGTCTAAGCGCGTTCTGTCTGTATGTCTGTCCACTTTTCACGAGAGAGTTACTTAACTTACTTAGATCTGGTTGTTTTCTATAATTTGCTTGAACTTTCCGGTTGATTTTGTTCGCTTGCCATAGTTCACTTGCGGTACCAATGTATTTATGCAAATCCAACAGAGTGGCTGTGGACCAAGAGCAGGGGGCGGGGCCTTCCTTATTCCTTTGCAAGCCTTCGCACAATGAGATAATGCCAGCAACCAGTGCCGAAATTTTTGATTTTCTTTTTTGGGAAAGGTAATTGAATCAGCATACAGTGCATCCATATTCACAGCGCATCACTTTTTCCACATTTTGTTATGTTACAGCCTTATTCCAAAATGGATTAAATTCATTTTTTTCCTCAGAATTCTACACACAACACCCCATAATGACAACGTCAAAAAAGTTTACTTGAGATTTTTGCAAATTTATTAAAAATAAAAAAGTTGAGAAATCACATGTACATAAGTATTCACAGCCTTTGCCATGAAGCTCAGAATTGAGCTCAGGTGCATCCTGTTTCCCCTGATCATCCTTGAGATGTTTCTGCAGCTTAATTGGAGTCCACCTGTGGTAAATTCAGTTGATTGGACATGATTTGGAAAGGCACACACCTGTCTATATAAAGGTCCCACAGTTGACAGTTCATGTCAGAGCACAAACCAAGCATGAAGTCAAAGGAATTGTCTGTAGACCTCCGAGACAGGATTGTCTCGATGCACAAATCTGGGGAAGGTTACAGAAAAATGTCTGCTGCTTTGAAGGTCCCAATGAGCACAGTGGTCTCCATTATCCTTAAGTGGAAGAAGTTCAAAACCACCAGGACTCTTCCTAGAGCTGGCCGGCCATCTAAACTGAGCGATCAGGGGAGAAGGGCCTTAGTCAGGGAGGTGACCAAGAACCCAATGGTCACTCTGTCAGAGCTCCAGAGGTCCTCTGTGGAGAGAGGAGAACCTTCCAGAAGGACAACCATCTATGCAGCAATCCACCAATCAGGCCTGTATGGTAGAGTGGCCAGACGGACGTCACATCTTAGTAAAAGGCACATGGCAGCCCCCCTGGAGTTTGCCAAAAGGCACCTGAAGGACTCTCGGACCATGAGAAACAAAATTCTCTGGTCTGATGAGACAAAGATTGAACTCTTTGGTGTGAATGCCAGGTGTCACGTTTGGAGGAAACCAGGCACTGCTCATCACCAGGCCAATACCATCCCTACAGTGAAGCATGGTGGTGGCAGCATCATGCTGTGGGGATGTTTTTCAGCGGCAGGAACTGGGAGACTAGTCAGGATAAAGGGAAAGATGACTGCAGCAATGTACAGAGACATCCTGGATGAAAACCTGCTCCAGAGCACTCTTGACTTCAGACTGGAGCGACGGTTCATGTTTCAGTAGGACAACGACCCTAAGCACACAGCCAAGATATCAAAGGAGTGGCTTCAGGACAACTCTGTGAATGTCCTTGAGTGGCCCAGCCAGAGCCCAGACTTGAATCTGATTGAACATCTCTGGAGAGATCTTAAAATGGCTGTGCACCGACGCTTCCCATCCAACCTGATGGAGCTTGAGAGGTGCTGCAAAGAGGAATGGGTGAAACTGGCCAAGGATAGGTGTGCCAAGCTTGTGGCATCATATTCAAAAAGACTTGAGGCTGTAATTGCTGCCAAAGGTGCATCGACAAAGTATTGAGCAAAGGCTGTGAATACTTATGTACATGTGATTTCTCAGCTTTTTTATTTTTAATAAATTTGCAAAAACCTCAAGTAAACTTTTTTCATGTTGTCATTATGGGGTGTTGTGTGTAGAATTTTGAGGAAAAAAATGAATTTAATCCATTTTGGAATAAGGCTGTAACATAACAAAATGTGAAAAAAGTGATGCGCTGTGAATAAGGATACACTGTTTGCTGATTCAATTACTGTCCCCAAAAAAGAAAATCAAAAATTTCGGCACTGGTTGCTGGCATTATCTCATTGTGATACCCTCTGACATTGTCATCATCTGGTAAAATACAGACATAGACGTTTAAAGGTAAAGCTAAATTAGAGGCTTGCAACCACCCACTGCTTAGGATAATCCATTGACAATGAAGTGCCTACTGAAATGGAAAAACCTTAAGTTTAAAATCAAACAGTCTTGATAAGCCACAATAACATAGAGAGGACAAGCAGGCATACTGCATGACTCTGGGACTGTCCGGTAGCAGAGCTAAGCACCATGGGGTTTTTGTTTGCTAGACAGAACAAGGCTAGCAAACAATTAACAAATATGATTTTCTATATCCATACCTTTTCTTTTTGCACAAGGACTCTATGCTGCTTTGAAACAGAGGCGTCACATGCCTGCCTTCTTTTCCAAAAAGTCGAGAGAGCACATGTAAACGTTTCTGGTGACTTTTTCAAATTTGGCACCATCAGGTGGCCCCCCTCGGCATGGGTGAAGCTCAAAATGCTGCATAACCCTATTCTTATTACAATGTGTGTAATGCTGTGTGATTGTTGTATTCAGTTGCAGTTTTGAGCTATGTGTCGGGATCAGGGGTGTCAAGCCTTGGCTCTGGACAGCCACAATACCTGCAAGGTTTCATTCCAGCTGATTTCTTTACTCTAAGCAATGCTGTTTACTTTTAGCTCTCTCTGTTGTTAAAATTTATTTGCATTAACTGGTACTTTTCCCTCTTGCACAGCTGCATTCAGAGTCATTAAGTATTTATTTTGTTATTAATCAGCTGTAAGTTGACAACATGACAAATAATAAGGAGACCATCAGCCAAGTGTGCACCAGCTGTGGTAAACTATCTGCTTCAATTAAACATCTGGCAAGAACAAAAATGAAGTGGTAAGAAATGAAGATCAGCTCTAGTCAGCCGAACATTTGGATGGCTGCTCAAAAAGAGAGAATCCACAACTTTAGAAATGTCTGATGTGCTACTGAAAGAAAACACCAGTAAGGTATAGAACTACAAACAGTAAAGATTGATTTCTATCTAAGAAATAATTTAGAACAAAATAATTTCATCACTGTGTCCCGCTAGGAAGTGAGTTTGACACCCCAGGTCTAGGTGAATCACTCAATGACTTTGTTCTCACACCACAAATGCTTATGTATGCTAGTGTTCATCACTAACAGGAAAAATAAAAGTTCACAGCTTCGTTACACAAGCAGATTACCTTAAAGCCAAACTAACGTTTACACCAGAATACATAGCTGAGGTCATATTAGACTCCACACTCTTTATAGCGAGATAATGGATGGATGGATGACTCTGCCTGGGCTGCAAGCCTTCCCCTCCCTATAATGATGGGTGAAATTTTTAAAATCTGAACAGCCTCATCCCAGCCTTAAACAATCTGCCATTTACAATCTTGGTTTTAAACAGGGACAAGTCTGACCTGGACGTGCTTTGCTTTTCTTCTTCTGGGTGTTGTTGGGGTCTGAGGTTTGGTTATGTCTGCAGGTTTCAAGACATCTTTTGTTAGGTGGACATATCCTCAATGCTCCAGCCCGATTGATTTTAGCCAGGCATAATCTCCTGTCCTTTAAAAAGAAGAAAAGAAGGAACGAAACAAATGGGGTGGCACAGTGGTAGTGCTGTTGCCTCGCAGTAAGGAGACCTGGGTTCGCTTCCCAGGTCCTCCCAGCGTGGAAGTTGCATGTTCTCCCCGTGTCTGCGTGGGTTTCCTCCCACAGTCCAAAGACTTGCAGGTTAGGTGCATTGTGGGTGTGTACCCTGCGGTGGGCTGGCACCCTGCCCAGGGTTTATTTCATGCTTTGTGCCCTGTACTGGCTGGGATTGGCTCCAGCAGACCCCCATGACCCTGTAGTTAGGATATAGCAGATTGGATAATGGATGGATGAAACAAATGTTGGAGCAAATTAAATTGTTACATAGTCCTTTCAGCTCTCTACCTAAGGAGATGTAGAAAACTATGAAACTGCATTTTTATTCTTGAGGTTTCATGAAACTTACAGCTTATTTTTTTAAGGTTTAAAGCATTGTGTTAGGGTAGCATGATGGTGTCGTAGTTAATGTCACTGCCTCATAGTTCAAGGTGACTGGACTGAAGTCCAAGCTCAATCCAGTGGTGTCCTTACGAGATGACTTCTTGAGCTTTAGCTCCAATCTCAGGAGTCCAGTCCCTGATCTTTGATAGCCCACCTACCCCATTTAATGGATTGGGACTACCAACCCTTGATGTTTGAGAGTCAAGCCCCTCTATCCTGTGTGATAACTCCATGCTTTTCTGTCTAACACTGATGTTGAAGTAATGGCATTATCATGGGGGCTTAGCCCCTAATAAG
The DNA here is from genome assembly GCF_016835505.1 of Polypterus senegalus. Taxonomy (NCBI): domain Eukaryota; kingdom Metazoa; phylum Chordata; class Cladistia; order Polypteriformes; family Polypteridae; genus Polypterus; species Polypterus senegalus. The sequence continues at coordinate 12,292,294 of NC_053161.1, read as the reverse complement.
TGCAAAAGCTAACTACTGTATGTCCCTGGTTCAGACTGCTGATGTAATTGTGGAGTTTTGCACTTTCTCCACAGGTCTGTGTGGGCCTCCTATATGTAAAAGAAAAATGTATATTTAAGTTCACCGTTAATTTTACGTAGGTCTAGTATAAGTCAAGCAATCAGTCAAGTCTGTGTTGTATATATAAATGTGCCCTTTTCTGGACTAAACTCCTTTTTAGGGTTGACTGCTGTGAGTATAGGCGACTGAAAAATCAGCAAGTCTCGAATGGAAAAGGCAAGCTCAGAAAACAGGTGAGTGAAAAAAGTGTACCACGATTGAGCCAGCCAGTCACTCAACAACCTGCTTCATCATTTATGCTGAAATCCGTGTTTAGAAATATTCCACTAGGTGGCAGTGTAACCATACGATGGAGCCTCTCATTCATTATTCAGCAGATACTCCTTTGGTACTGCCCTCTAAACATAATTATCATTTTGTCAGTTTTAATTTTATAGCTGCTCACATTTTTATCATACAATACTGAAGCCATTTAAGAAGAATCAAAGAAGGTATTTTTATTTAGTGGGAGCTGTGACAGAAATCCACCAACCTGGCTGTGAATCCTGGGTCTGGTTGTTAACCCTTTGCAGTCTGCACACACATTCTCCCCGTGTCTGTGTCACTATAACTGTGTGTGTGTTTAGGTTAACAGCCCTGGCAGCTCAAAACTGGCTCTGCAATTGACTGGTTGTGCCCATTGCTGCCAGAATAGGCGCTTATCTTGGTGACCCTGAAGATTTGGAGAATGGTAAGCTATGTGATGTTATATTAAATTGCTTTATCTGAAAAGTGCTTTGTTTTTTTTTCTCTCAGCTAGTTTAATGTCCATTTCTTAGGCCCACCCATACTGAATGGAGAAATGCAAAGGATGTTTTGCAGGTGATGCCCTTCCTGACTCCAACCTTGTTTAGTTGCTTTTTAAGAGACAAGAACTGTGGTATGAAATCTGAACTGATGGTAGACACTGCGGATTTGGGTAACTGAAGCATCACACCATGATTGATTCAATCACAAAGCAAGGGCTTTTATTTTCTCTGTGCAGGTGCATCCATTGATCCACTTGTAACACTAGCACTGGAGTTACAATTAATGGTACTATGAAAAATAATTACGTTCATCTGTTTATAGGGATACACAATAAATAGGCCTTTTTTGATAATGAATTAAAAAAAGGCCTTTCAACTCAAACTCAAAATAATTTCTAATATCCTAGAGCAGTGGTTCCCAAACTTGATGTGCTGAAGTTTGGTCCTTGAGGGCTGCAGAGTTTTTGTTCCAACCTAGTTACTTAATTTGAAGCTGATTCCTACAAATATTACTTAATGTTGTTTAATGGTGGTTTCATTCTGCCAAATCGGGCAATTATTATGTTGCAGATTTTTACTTATTCAAAGAAAATATTATTTGTTGCCCAGAGCGGATTAGTAATTCTCAGTCATTCACATTTTGGCCTTCCATTTTTTCCTACATATTTTGTTCAAATAGATGCTTTTTGGTGAACATATACATGCATAAATTAGTCCATGTAGATGGTGAGCTGCTGTTTCTTTCTCACTTACATCTCACTGTGAACTGGCAGCTGGTTAAGAAAACAAAAAGCAATTAAAAACTGAGAATGTGGCTGTTTAAAACTAAAAGAAGAAATTAAGGATGAATTACCAAAAATGAAGCCCAAACGTGTTGCTTGAGCCACAAGTGGTTCCACAGTAATAGCTGTCTTCTGATTAAGCAACAGGGTTGGGACAAAAAACCTGCAGCCGCTGCAGTTCCTGAAGACCAAGCCTCAAGACTGATTTAGAGTGAAACTTTTCTTTTAAGCAACAGATGTAGTAGAAATAAAAGTACAACAAAGTTACTTAGACTCATAAAGAGCTTTTAATATGGTTAATCCTGAAACTAGCCAAAGGTGTAAGTGGGCACTTGCAAACTGGTGACCTTTTGCATATTCATCCAACAAGTAAGAATTTCATGAATGAACTATTATTACTAATACTACTGAGAAGTCAAGCAAAATGACACCTTTTATTGGCTAACTAAAAAGATTACAATATGCAAGCTTTTGAAGCAACTCAGGCCTCAAATTACAATTGTATCTTGCCTGAAGAAGAGGCCTGAGTTGCCTCAGAAGCTTGCATATTGTAATCTTTTTAGTTAGCCAATAAAAGGTGTCATTTTGCTTGACTTCTCACTACATTCATAATGGCTAACATGGAACAACACCTTAGTACTGCTAATACTACTGCTATTATATATTGCACAGTGTCACTTACTCTAAATTTAACGGGTTGAAGTTGAAGGTATAAAATTCATCCACAGATGTTATAGCCCAGTTTTATGTTTTTACAGATGGCGCAATAATGCAATGCTTAGTACTTCTGCTCCACAGACCCACTGTCCTGGACTTCCATCCCATAACTTTTATCTTTGTGGAGTCTGTACATTCCACATAGGATTCCTGTGAGTTTTCTAGTTTTCCTCCCACATTCCCAAATGTTGGTGTTGAGTGACCCCAAAGGTTTCTTTGCATTATGGAGAATGAAGGATGAAAGTCTGGATAACGAATATCCAAAATGGCTAAACGTGGAAAATGACAGTTAAACTGATGATGATGGTGATCATCATCATGATCTCCAAACACTGGCATCAATATGACTGTGTGTGTGTGTGTGAGTGTGTGTGTGTGTGTGAGTGGGCTCATCGAGGTGTCCAAGGCTGTTTCTCGCCTTACACTCAGTGCTGCCATGACAGACTCTGGCCTATCACAACCCTTAAATTAACATAAGCCAGGGGTCCTCAATCACAGTCCTGGAGGGCCGCAGTGGCTGCAGGTTTTTGCTCCAACCCAATTGCTTAATAAGAAGCCCTTATTGCTCAAGTAACACTTCTGTTTCACTTTAGTTGTCTTGCTCGTTAAGATTTTGAACCTTATTGCTTATTTTAGTCTTAAACAGCTGTATTCTTGGTTTTTAATGGCTCCTAATTAGCAATAACAGGCAAATGACAAAAGAAACCAGCATTTCTCCATTTAAATAGTTACTATTTACACCGGTATGTATTTAACCTGCACTATTGGGTTTAATTAAATACTTGGAAGGAAAGAGAAGAGAAAAAAGTGAAGGACTGAGAATTACTCATCCATTTGGATGATATCTTTAGAAATGGGAAAAATTACCTGACATGGCAGAGTTAAAGCACCAACAAGCCATGAAATCAAATTATTGGCAAGAATTGCCTTCTAATTAAGCAACTGGGTTAAAACAAAAACCTGCAGCCACTGCAGCCCTCCAGGACTGTGATTGAGGACCCCTGACATAAGCCATTTGGAGAATCTTAGAGCTAAACTGTAGCCCTAGATGAGTATTAAATTCTTTAATCTGCATAGGATCGATATTTCTGTCAAAGACTAATTGGTGTCATAAAAAATGCCTAAAGTGCTTCATCCTTTTTACTGAATTTACTTTCTTTATTCTTGAGTGTGCTTTTCTTTGCCCTTCTCCATGACCGTGTGACTCCCTATCACCCAGCTGGCAGGCAAATGTGTGCTGTGGTAGAATTGTAGCTCTTTAAAAAAATAAAGGTTATCAGAAGGGTAATGATGAAAACAGTAACAAGGAGCAATGTCAGACTGCAGCATTCATCAGCTGGTTGCCTTTTCACGTCTTGGCACACTAATACAGTACATAGCATTAGATGAAATGGCATTTTTTGCATTCTGTTGACAAAAAAATAACTGAATTTATGCTTTTGAATGATGCTATCATTGCTAAAAATAGATGGATGGATAACCAGATGTTGGGTATTGATCAAAATGATTCTCACTCATGGTTCAAGTGGTCATCTCAGGAGTGGTTCCCAGGTTCACAGTCAATGTTGTCACTATAAGCTATGGCTGTGAACAGAAATAAAAAGAAATGGATAATGACTAGGCTGCATATCCAAAAAAGCTGACGTGGCTCACTGTAAAAAAACTTTGATATTAGCTTCATTTTTATTTATATGTAGATAAGGTGTCTCTGTTTTCTAAAATTTCAGTTTATAGAAATAACGATTTTCCTAGGATGATTGTATTGAAACGTGGCACAAAGAAATATGTCCAAGGTCAAATGAAATCATCAACAAATAAATGATGCAATAGTTTCCTTTAAAAAAAATGTCTACAAAGTGCATCAGAGAGGGAAGAAGAGGGATTTCAAACCTTGCACTTGCTTACTTGTTATGGTTTTATGGGTCAATATTGAGTAATCAGGTGGCGTTAGTCACTCCATAATAAGGGTGATCAGCTGTTTAAGGCTACCACCCAGATGGGCAGAAGAGCAAACCAATCACTCCACATGTCAGGTGAGCTAAAACCCAAGCGAACAAACAGCCCACTAAGTGGATTTTTATTACTTTTATATTGTGAGAAGTCAAGTAAAACAACACCTTTTATTGGCTAACTAAAAAGATTACAATATGCAAGCTTTCGAGGCAACTCAGGCCCCTTGTTCAGGCAAGATGTATTAGTTTATTGTAATGTAATTACTTTTATATTGTAAAATACTGCATGCACTAGAGTACAGGTGAAATGTTTCAGATGTTGATTAGAAAATGAACGAAAACTGAAGCTTAGTTATTAAGCTGTATGCCATTTCCAGGATGCCATAGGCTGGCAGTGTGAATCACGGCTATCTGCTACTTTAAACACTGTGATGGACAGCCGGGACGCCCCTACTGCATCTGTTCTGGGAGAGCAACCATGGGCAGCTCGATACCTCCCCTGGGGCACTTGGTGGCAGCCTTCCTGGCTGATGGTAATTCCCAAACCAGTCGCATGGCTCCATGGGAGATGGAGTCTTCCACAGCCTGGTTGGGTGCTCGGATGGCCTCTAGGGGGAGCTCCATGGAGTCAACAGCCCGGCTGGATGAGTCTTCAGCCCCACCCGGAGGTGCAATAAGGACCAGGTGGTCAAGCACCTGGAATGATTCCAGGTGGGCTATAAAAAGGGCCAGCCACCACCACTCGATGGCCAGAGTCAGGAGGAGGAGGACTAAGCTTGAGGAGGAGTGGTGGTAAACGAGAATTGTGTTTTTGGGACTGTGTATTACCTGTGGGTCACGGGGAAGACGTGTGCCCACGGGGGAAGAAAAATAAAAAGCCTGTGAATTTTGTACGTGCCTCTGCGTCAGTCTGTGCCGGGTCGGGCGCTTATATAGCGCCTTATTACAACACATTTTCAAACTGGGACCCCCTAACCCCAAACAATGTCTGTATTCTCAAATCTCCCACTGGACACACCACCTACATGTAGTAGCAACACATTATTACACGTACATTTTTGTGCATCTCATTTTTTTTTACTTTATTTTAAGTTAAATTGACAAAGTTTGTTTTTTATTTATACAACGCTCTTTGGAGGCATTATGTGAGCGCTGTCATGCCGATGACGTCTCTTAAATAGAATAGTTAGTTTATTGATTCAAGTATAAGACCCTTTAGCTAGGTTTGTTTTTTCTGATTTTGACTTTGTTTTGCTCCCAACTTTTTCTCATTTTCTGATTTTGACCCCCTTCTTTGTCTGACTGTGTTTTGTTTTTTGACTCATTATCTCTTGGTCTCTTTTGCTTTCTTACAATAATCCTCGGACATGATTTGTGTCCCAACACTACACCACTACAGGATGAAGGAGGATCCCACATTAAGCCAATAAGTGTTGCGATTAGGGCCCAACCAATAATGGCACTGATATGTAGGCAGCAAAGATGACCAATTACTGATGCCTACTTCACCAATATTGCTTGCGTGTTTAAGTATTAGGTTTTCCTACAAAAAATCAAAAATGAACTAAAAAGTAAACGATGTTTACAATGAACATGATTTAATTTAATATCTTATAAACAGGTTAAATTATAGTTTTTAATGAACCTAAGGCTCAGAGATGTATGACACTTATCACTGTCTCTTAAATGAATACACCCAACAATACATTTTTTCATATTATTTATTCAATGTAGCTTGTAGAGATGGGCGAGAAAAAATTTACATGGCGAACCAAGATAAAAAAACAGTTTCTGAAACAATATAAAAGTCTATGGTAACTAATGTTAAACAACAGCAAATATTATCAAAATAATAAAAAAATCTCAAGCTACTTGTGCTGAATAATGCGCATGTGAAGTCATCTTGTCACATGATCACAACTCCGCAAACATTTTTGATACTTTGAAGCACTCAGGGCATGTGTGCCGTACTATATAGTATATAGTGCATTTACAGCTCACTTTAAATATACAAACTGAGAGGAGTTTGACAAATAAAAATATTTTTCAAAAGCCAACTGTGTGTTAATTAAATTATTTATTTTAACACACCAACTATAGTCTCCCCGGCATCGTAATAGTTAAAGAATTAATAGGTTAAAGTGATCCATAAAACCATTCTATCATTTTCTGAAAGCCATTTTCTCCAGGTTTGGGGGAACAAGAGCTTAAAAAAGATATTAGTTAAATATGGTGCTTCACCTTGTAGTTGTCAGTCATTATCCAACCCGCTATATCCTAACTTCAGGGTCACGGGGGCAGGGTGCCAGCCCACTGCATGGCACACACACCAAGCACACAGTAGGGACAATTTAGAATCACCAATGCACCTAACCTGCATGTCTTTGTACTGTGGGAGGAAACCCACGCAGACACGGGGAAAACATGCAAACTCCACGCAGGGAGGACCTGGGAAGCGAACCCGGGTCTCCTAACTGCGAGGCAGCAGCGCTACCCACTGTGCCACCCACTTGTAATTGTTGCTACAGAAGAAAAGTATGTATTCATCAAGCCCAGTATTCATCTACACTAAACAAGGAGCATAAAAAAAGAGTCCTGCTTATTTTATTAACTTAAAAGTATTACAGTGTTAGGTAGGATTCCTATTAGTTGATAGATACTAAAATTATTTGCTAGCAACAAAGAATAATAAAAAATGCAGGAAGTTTCAAAAGACGGAAATGCTTAATATACAAATAAAGAGCTCTGTGACACCAAAATCATATCAATATCATTGTTCACAACAAATTCATCTACTTAGAATACCAAGATGAAATGTAATAGCAATAATGTATGAATCATTGCTTGTAATTTTCTGTTTAAAAAGATGTTTTGAATTTTTTGTTTGTATTACGATTCCCTGAAAGCTCCACTCTTCATTCCTATGCTGTGAACTTTAAGCTGCATAAACTTTTGCTTTAGAGAGCCACGTGGCTGCACCCTTTGGCAACAACAATAAAATCATGTTAAGAATGTCAGTGGCAGCATGGAATTTTTGGTTCATAACTCATCGTTACTATTGGGCAGACCCAGAGACTACCAGCAAGATGTGTGGGCAGCTGACTACTGGTGCATTAGCGGACTTTGCCCTTATCGTCTTTAGACACATAAATATTTGTAAAATCAACAGGGCCTTTTACCCCTTTGCTAATGTATCTGCTCAGAGCCTAAGGTTCCAAACTTTTAGAGTGATTATAGGGGTATTTTAAAAACTGTTTTATTAAACCAGCCTGGTGAGCTTATAATACATAGCTGTGAGGGTTTGCAAGCAGGCAGGTTTTAATAAAGTGCTGCCTTAGAAATCTCACCACTTTGAAAAACATATTTTTAAGGTAAATACTACTGTAAGAGCCATTTTCCTAGTTCTATAAGATTCATGAATATCTTACTACTGGTAGATGACAATGCATAAACTATGGGAGGTTCCTAAACCCCCATAAGTAGAATTGTATTGGTATATTCTTGTCATTTCTAACAGCTTTGAGTAAACATTATTCTTCAGTTAGTGACAGCCTTGCCATGAGTAAGGTGTGGAAGGTATAAGGTTTTAAACCATGCCAACCGGCCTCTTGAGCGTGTGAAGTAAATATGTAAGAAAACAGCACTTAATTTATGTGCTGTGCCGTATGTTTAAAGCGTACAGAAGAACAAGCTAAGAATCTTTAAGTATATAAGACGTTAAGAATCTTTAAGTAAAGAAGAAGTAAAAAACTTTTCAGTACAGAAGTAACTAAAGTTTCTCAAGAAAAGCTAAGTTTAGAGAAGATACATTTTTTCCTCATTTTTTTGCCTTTTTTATTCTACGTGTTTAACTATTTTTCTTTTATTCTTGTGTGGATTATTTGCTTTTAACTTTCACTAAACATTTTTAAAACGAACTTTTGGACTGAGAGATTTCTTTTGACACGCGTTTTACCCGTGCATGACTTCGCCTTACGCTTTGGCAACTACAACTACCTTACATTTTGGAGGAGTCTCAAGAGGTTATTTAGGGTGTCATTTATTTCATAGGTTAATGAGGTCAGTATTATCATGTGCATGGAGTACAATGAAATTCCCCATGCATGTGTTAATCATCATGCAACAACATGTTGCCATTCTCCAACACTGTGATCAGTGAGTAATACTAACTTTCCTTGAAAATCCTGTCTGCGTTTCCTCAAATATATTCAAAAGAACAATTTTCAATTAAACATGCCATTCAGCACAACAAGTCTCATCAATCCAATTAAACTGAAACGGGGCTAATCACTGAGAAGTTTTCTAATTGCAGTGCTCCCTATAATCTTCCAGCAACCCCTTTCTGTAAGCTCATGGATACCAGTCTTTTCCCTCTTTTTATGATGACATCAATGAAAGCTAAAGCAATTTCCAAACGATCATTACCTGTAATTATTTAAAGATTATGAACTGGCTTTTTTCAATAATTTAAAAAAGTGTCACAGCTTTCAGTCGGCTGTGGTGCTTTTCTTTTCCAGAGCAGTTTAAATGAATCATTACACAGTCATCTAATGCACAGCACTGCAAACTGGTGTATGCATAAAAGGTGTACTAAACAAAGAGGCAGCTCCCCTTTTTTACCTAGAAAAAAAAGGAGGAATATAATAAACTGCTCAAAAAAATTAAAGGAACACTTTGAGAGCACATCAGATCTTAATGGGGAAAAAAATCCTGCTGGATATTTATACTGATATGGACTGGGTAACGTGTTAGGAAGGAAAGGATTCCACATCGTTTGATGGAAATGAAAATTATCAACCTACAGAGGGCTGAATTCAAAGACACAACCCGAAAATCAAAGTGAAAAAAATGATGTGGCAGGCTAGTCCACTTTGCGTAAATTTCTTTGCAGCAACTCAAAATCATATTCAGTAGTTTGTATGGCCCCCACGTGCTCGTATGCATGCCTGACAACGTCGAGATGACGGATGGTATCCTGGGGGATCTCCTCCCAGATCTAGACTAGATCGCCACTGAGCTCCTGGACAGTCTGAGGTGCAACCTGGTGGCGTCGGATTGACCAAAACATAATGTCCCAGTGGTGTTCTATTGGATTTAGATCAGGTGAGCGTAGGGGCCAGTCAATGGTATCAATTCCTTCACCCTCCAGGAACTGCCTGCATACTCTCACCATATGATGCCCGGCATTGTTATGCACCACAAGAAACCCAGGACCCACTGCACCAGCATAGGGTCTGACAATGGGTCCAAGGATTTCATCCCGATACCTAATGGCAGTCAAGATGCCGTTGTCTAGCTTGTAGTGTCGTGGTGAAACATTCATCATCAGAAGGCTTTTTACCTAAAAAATAAAGGCTATTAGGATTTGGGATAGACAGACAGAGTTTTAAAGCTTTATTGCAATAAAACAACACAAAAAATAATAAGGACTCAACCTAATACGGCCAAATTGAGCTGAGCCCTGAACATTGCACCAATCGATGTTTTTATAACAATTTCTTATCATTTTTACCTTGTTCGATTAGTTCATTCTGCACCTTGCCATTCTGTCTATTGTTCACTCCAGTTTCTGTTTTTCTTATTCTTGATTGGTTCATCAACTAGGCAGATGTTCTTTATTCCATATTTGGTATTTGACGGTGTCACTTCCTTTTCTAACCTTTCATGCTATGCTATATTGGTGGCCTAAAGCTAAGCTTTAATTAAAAAGAAATATAGTATATGGCATACTTGATTTGTCTTAACTTCTACACTAAAGTTAATTTCTAATATATCCTTCTAATATTTTTGCTAATGCCTGAATTGACTAAGATTTTCTCTTCATGCATTACGTCAATGTGACCTTGCTTACAGCAAAAGCCTTTTGTTTTCTTTCTGCTGTTTTCCCAATCCAGCTGGTTTCTTTACATGCCTCCCAGAGCCATCTTCTCTATGTTATCGCTTCCTTAGCTTCCTAGCCTTGGACACAGGTGTTCTCAAACTCTTATCCTGTTCTAAGTTGGTTCCTGTACGTCAATCTCTGTTCTTTTTCCTGTACTTCTCACACTAGTAATTTCTGCTGTAAGCTTAAAAATAAGCAATATGACTGATTTTTAGTTAACCATTTGCTTGACCTATCTTATTTGCTTAACATTCTAATTTATGCTTAATCTAATGTTTTAGAAGCTTTTAATTACTTTGTATGGCACTTTATGTTAATTTGCTATTTTCATGCTAATATAAACAATTTTCCTTCTACAGTAGAGGTCTGTGCGTCCCTCCATGGATATGCCTCCCCAGACCATCACTGACCCACCACCATACCAGTCATGCTGAATGACATTACAGGCAGCATAACGTTCTCCACGGCTTCTCTAGACCCTTTCATGTCTGTCATATGTGCTCAGGGTGAACCTCCTCTCATCTGTGAAAAACTAAAGGTGCCAGTGGTGGACCTGCCAATTCTGGTTTTCTATGGCAAATGCCAATCGACCTCCACGATGCCAGGCAGTGACCACAGGGCCCACTTGAGGATGTCGGGCCCTCAGGCCACCCTCATGAAGTCTGTTTCTGATTGTTTGGTCAGAGACATTCACACCAGTGGCCTGCTAGAGGTCATTTTGTAGGGTTCTGGTAGTGCTCATCCTGTTTGTCCTTGCCAAAAGCAGTAGATATCAGTCCTGCTGATGGGTTAAGGATCTTCTATTCCACTGTCCAGCTCTCGTAGAGTAACTGCCTGTCTCCTGGAATCTTCTCCATTCCCTTGAGACTGTACTGGGAGACGTAGCAAACCTTCTGGCAATGGCATGTATTGATGTGCCATCCTGGAGAGGTTGGACCACCTGTGCTACCTCTGTAGGGTCTAGGTATCTCCTCATGCTGCCAGTAGTGACACTGACTGTAGTCAAATGCAAAACTAGTGAAAAAACAGTCAGAAAAAATGAGGAGGGAAAAATGTCAGAAGCCTCCACCTGTTAAACCATTCCTGTTTTGGGGGTCATCTCATTGTTGCCCCTCTAGTGCACCTGTTGTTAATTTAATTAACACCAAAGCAGCTGAAACTGATTAACAACCCCCTCTGCTACTTAACTGACCAGATTAATATCCCATAAGTTTCATTGACTTGATGCTATACTCTGATTAAAAAGTGTTCCTTTAATTTTTCTGGGCAGTACATTTTAATGCATTGTTCTTTATTATGGTGATGGGTACTGGCGATTATTGCTTGTTTCTCAATAATTTCACTGTATTCTGTACACATGACAATATTATTAGGACTTCTTACTAGGCCAGTGCTTTAAGTAAGGCCATCTGATGACACCTCGCTGCCTTTCTGCTTTTTGGACATGACATGAACGACGTGATACACTTAATCAACATACAATACATACATGAATGCAAAATTGAATAGAAAATTAAACACAGCTCTTTGACTCATCCTACACATTTCTGCAATTTCAAACTCCATCTTGCAAGATAAAAGGTGTCTGCCCTCCCTAGCATGGTGCAAACATACATTGTACCTGTGCCTGACACGTTAATAACATTCCAGAAATGAGCAAAAATGTATAAAATTACACATTATTATATACTGTACACAATACATGTAAAAATTATGAACATCACTATCAGTATCACACACCGAACTGCAACTTTGAAATATATGTGTCAATTTGTTTTTCGGAATCTAGCAGTAAGGTTGACAGATCCTGCAGAAATACTGAGCCGAAAGACAGCTCAAAACCAACCTAATGGCGCTAAAAAGGGGCCCCATAAATGGTGAATCTTCCCTTTTGACCATAATAGATAGAATTGTTTAAATAATAGAAGAAAACAAATACTGTATGTACACAGAATATCCAATATAATTTCTATCTAAACAAATCCCATTTTCTAACAAGTTCAGAGCTCATTTGCAATATACAGTAACTGTGTGGAACTCAGATTTCAGGGTGGACTGGTCTGTCCTGTGCAGCCAGCACACAAAACCTTTTGTCAACAACTTGATCATCGTATACACACATTAATATTCTATACATTAAGTTATGACATAAATATAGCTTTAAGAACGCATTAGATTTTTTTAATGTAATCGTTTTAAATAATTCAAAATAGAGTACTAGTATTGCTAACACCTAAAGACCTTATTCTAACTTTTCAGTCCTCTTATGTTTAGTTTCAGTTTTAAGTTCTTTTTGTTTCCTTCTTTGGTAGTTCTAATATTTATCAGTAACACAACTGGACTATTTTAAGTTTTCTTTCTTTCATACAGTGCTGAGTGTCTTCCTCACCTTCCTCAGCATGGGCTGAGCAGACATCAGCTGCGAACAGTGAGGGAGACATTTGAGTTGAATTTGAATTGAATTTAATTCAAGGCAGCGGGCTGTTTTCTTGCAAGTGTGCTTGAACACGCGTTATATTCTCCAAAAATTTTCCCGCAGCCTTTCTCATCGGCAGAACCACATCATCTTTGTACATCTGTGCTAAATACACATTGATGTGCAAGCGCAGTACAGTCCTAGGCCACGGCCACCCTAATGTTCTGTTTCGTTCTTCAAACTCAATTTTTAAAGCGGTTGACTTAATTTACGTTACATTTGTTTTGAATATACAGATTTTTTCCGCGCCTGTGATATATTTTCTAAGAAACTGCATGACCGCTGTAATGGATGTCCGGCGAGAGTTCCTGGCCCTCATCCCCAGGCCACAAGGAGGAGCTCTCCCGACAGCATGGACGTGCCCCGAATTCCAGCAGGGCCTCATGGACTTTGTAGTTTTTTTACACAGCCCTACTGGACACCTTGGGGACCACAGGGAGTCGCTATAGGGAGGCTCGTGGACTCTTATGTGCCCTATAACCTGGAAGTACGTCCTGGTCATGTGAACAGGAGATATGACGTACTTCCAGGTTGAAGAGAAAGACTTTTACCCTGACCCGGAAGTGATAAGGACTTGTGGACTGTGGGGCAGGAACACCTCCAGGTCAGGGGGTATAAAAGGACTATGGGAGCTCCCAGATGGCGAGCTGAGCTGGGTGGTAGGAGGGCAACGCGCCTGGGAGTTGGAGGATTAATTATTGATTTATTATTGAGTTATTTATGAGTAGTGTGGAGTGGAGGGTGCTTGGTGCATATAATTATTATAATAAAAAGAAGTATTGGACTTTTACCTGGTGTTTGGCGTGGTACCTGAGAGTTCAAGGGAGCAATAGTGCCCCCTACTGCTACACCGCCTAATTGATATTTTTATGCACAGTGCTGTTTCTTTCACTAGCCATTTTTGGCGGAACCCTGGCTTGCGGTGTGGCACGCCTTTGCGAACTGCGTCATGCGAAACGGGTTTTTTTTTAAATGAAAACATTTCTCCTAATATTTAAAAACAATGTAAGACATTGATTATGTATATATTTATTAAAGTTCATGTTTAATCCTTATTTTGTATCAATTTTTCATTATTTAAAAAAAATACTTTTGCATGAAAATGATGCCCTTATCAAAGTGCCGTCTAAGATGATCACCTCGTCGCCTCACTCCACGCACCAAAGGGCACAAGTATTTGATAGTGCAAGTACTCTCTTCCTGTGATTCATCATTATAAATCTTGAAAGTTAAATTGACAGTGGCACATATGAATTCATTCATTCCACAACAGCACCAATTTTGGTAGCACAGAGGAGCTACACCAGTTTTCTAGGGATCCTTTGAGGTCCAAACAAGAGATCCAGAGTACCAACAATAAAATATACTCCTCCAGTGAGCTATAGTCATCACTAAGTCACTGTCTACGTGGAGTTTGCATGTTCTACTATGTGCTTCCTTTGGGTACTTTCCTACACTCCTATATTTCAGAATTTGAACTAGTGAGTGGCATTTCTTAATACCCTGCATGAGGGTATAGAGTATTTAAGTATGTCACTTACATAAATTAGGCGGCACGGTGGCCCAGTGGTAGCGCTGCTGCCTCACAGTAAGGAGACCTGGGTTTGCTGGTTTTCCCCATGTCTGCGTGGGTTTCTTCTGGGTGCTCCGGTTTCCTCCCGCAGTCCAAAGACATGCAGGTTAGGTGCATTGGCGATCCTAAATTGTCCCTAGTGTGTGCTTGGTGTGTGTGTGTGTGCCCTGCGGTGGGCTGGCCCCCTGCCCGGGGTTTGTTTCCTGCTTTGTGCCCTGTGTTGGCTGGGATTAACTCCAGCAGACCCCCGTGACCCTGTGTTAGGATATAGTGGGTTGGATGATGACTGACTGTCTAACATAAACTGACTTTGCAGCCTTGTTAGGAAAAAAGGTAGGTTGAGGAGATTAATGGTTTTGTGTTTAAAAAAAAACAACGGCCAACACCTCCAAACCACCAGATGGAGCCATCCCTGCAACATGGAAGGGCCCCGAATTCCAGCAGGGCATCATGGAACTTGGAGTCTTTCATCACAGCCTTGCTGGATACCATGGGGGCCACCGGGGGATGCTGCAGGGAGGCCCAGGGACTTATACTTTCCTTATAGCCCAGAAGTAATTCACAATCGCGGAAACGGAAGAAATGATGTACTTCCAGGCTGAAGAAAAGAGGAATTTTGATCTGACCCGGAAGTGCTAGGAATCACATGGACTGGGGGGATCAGAAGCATTTCCGGGTCAAAGACTTTAAAAGGACTCTGGGAAATCCCAGCAGAGAGCCGAGTTGGGAGGAAGGGTGACTGAGCTGCTGGGAATGGAGGTTTATTGTTATTGTTTATTAATTATTGTGGATTATTTATATTTTATTAGAGTATTGTGGAGTAGTGGTGCTTTGTGTACATTATTATTATAATAAATAATAATTCTGGACTTTTACCTGGTGTCTGATGAGTGGTCTGAGGGTTCAAGGGGTCAAGAAAGCCCCAAACTGTCACATTGTCTATGTTGAATTTGAATGTTCTCCCCATTCCCATATGGATTTCCTCCAGGTAGTCTGGTTTCTTCCTAGATCCCAAACTTGATGATTGATAACTGTAACTTGGCTGTGTGTGTGTGTCTGCTGAATGACTTGGTGGCTGCAAGTCCTCAATGTTAGTGTGTTAAAGAGGATAGGCAGCATTGTTCATAATGACACTCAGTTTTGTTTTAATTCTTTCCTTTGCTACTACCTCTTGGGGTCCAGAGTGTGTTCTATAACGGAGTCTGTCCTTTTAAATTAGATTGTTGATTCTTAAGGAAAAAAACGGCCTCCTCTTCCTTTTCTTATATACAGTAGTTCCTCTGTGTTATGAGACCAGTGCAGCCTATAATGTAGACCCCCACATCCACTCCCTGGGTATTGTACTAGATGAAGATGTTCTTTGTTGTGACAAGAGTCGATAACCAATTTCTTGGTTTTACTCATTTTAAGTTGCAGAAAATGTTCTTTGATTCAAGAAACAAAGTTCTCTATCTGACTCCTACACTCTATCTCAACTCCTTTATCAATTCATCTCATATGAGGAGAATCATCTGAGAATTTCTGCAAATGACATGACCTGGTGTTGTATTTATAACATGAGGTGTACAGAGTAAAGAGTAAGGGAGACGGGACTGTTCCTTGCGGTGCTCCACTGTTGCTCACATCCGTATCAGAGATATAACGTACTTGAGACTCACAAAGTGCAGTGTGCCTGACGGATAGTCGATTATCCAGAGCACCATAACCTCATCCAAATGCAAATCTTTAAGCTCACCTCTTAACAGGGATGGCTGAATGGTATTACCCAGAAGTCAAAAAATAATTGCCACAGTGCTGCCAACTTTGTCCAGGAGAGAATAAGCCTTGTGGAGCAGATAAGTAATTGCTAGTGGGTCCAAATGGTCTATGACAAGAAGACTCATATAGTCCAGGACCACCCTCTCAAAGGTCTTAATGATGTGCAGTGTTAAGTGCCACTGGTCTATTGTCATTATTATAATAGGAGCCAGCCTTCTTTGGAATAGGAACAATATAAGATGTTTTCCACAGCAGCAGAAGTTTTTGCAGCCATATTGACAGACAGAGAAGATGAATGAGGACACCACAAAGTTGGTCAGCACAGGCCTTAAGAACTTGAGGATGGAGTCCACCTGGTTCCACAGCTTTTCCTGGGTGTAGTGTCATGTCTCCTTGCCTGGTCATCAGTTATAGATAACCCATAATGATCATCAATAAAGGGCTCAACACTACCCATTCTAGTTGAAATAGTAGGAATTGTTGATGTAGTGGGGATAATATGGGGGAAAACGATCACTGGAAAAAGGGAACAATAGGTTCAGGGCATTAGGTTTGTTCACATCCCCTTCTAGTACCTGCGCCCTAGATTGCTTGAGTTAATTTATTATATCAAGTCCATTCCAGGCATCATTCATTTATTCTGTATGAGTTTGTTTTCTATTTTAGCTTTGGAAGCTTCCTTTCTGTCACTCAGCTTTTTCTTCAGCACTCAGAACGTTCAAGAAGATGATTCCTAGATGTTTTCTCTAATAAGCAATAACTGAAGGTGGGCTTTGTGTGTCTTAATTTCCTGTTCCGAGGTCTTGGTTTTTGTATAGAAGTACTGACCACAGTTGCCAGAGTAGAAATGCTTCAGTGTGCATGTTAGGTTTATTGCCAGTTAAATGGGGAATCCATAGTGTCTTAAAACAAGACAAATATGTTGTATCTTTTAAAATGTAGTGCTAAATCCAGAGCAATTCTTAAATCGAGACTTAACCCTTTTGGATGTTCCAATCTTTATGAAGAAGAGTTACTTTAGAGAATCCACTCTTTAGGAGTTTCTGATCTCTGTAAGATACTTACTGCTGCACAAGAGGCTATTTGATTATGTAGTTTATTTCCAGCCAATTAATACGTGTCTCTGTCAATAAGCTTTGTTAAGTGTTAATTGCCAAAAAGACATTAGAATTTTAAAAGACTAAGTTGTTCTATTGCTGCTGAATTTTTGAAAAGTAAGAGACTCAGTGACTCAACTTCCTTATCCTCATTTCCTGTTAAGCTCTGTTCATGCGGAAACCCAAGTGGTAAAAGAAGGTCAGCGTTCAAGATTTAGGCCAAAGTGCAATGGCTGAAAGTACACAAATGTTATGCAAGGATGGAAAAGACCCTGAGTGACAGTTTCTTGGAAATGGTTGAGGAAAAGAGGATCAGCTGAACAAGCATAAACAATTAGAAAGAGGAAGTGAGCTTACACAATATTTAAAGAGATCTTTAAAATCAGTTACTTTCAGAAGCATTAGAAAAAAGTGGTTGACCTGTGGAGGCTATGCAAATTCCAAACAGAAAGTGATGTGGTTATGGTTTTAACAGAAGTCCCTGAAAATGTAGGCCAGTGTTAATCGCTGTGCCGGCCGATAAGTATCTATTTCAAGAATATGCTTATGTTTGGGTACACTTCAGACTTCATGGAGCTGTCAAAATAATGGAGTTTAAAAAAAGGCTTATTTTTATAGTTAAAGGAAAAGTGTGACAGATTGTCCTGCAATTCATTTTGAAAATAGTAAAACTATTTTGAGACAATTTTCAATTGATAATGTAGCAAGACCTGTTCTTTGATACTGGGTTTTTCAGGATTAAAGTTGTAAAATTGGTCAGAGGTTGCTCCTCATCTTGTTTCTAAAGTAACATTACAGTAGATTTGAAACATAGGAGGAGACAGTGACATTGCAAATGACATTATCACATTGCTATGTTTGAACCCTAGTTTCATCGTATGGCTTGGATACCTTCCTCTAATTATTTACAACTTTAATGTAGAGAAATCAACAGACAGATTTGTTTTATTGTTGGAAATAGGCCGTCACCTTACAGTTTAGTTAAGCCTACTTAAAAACATATTGACAATGTAACTTTTACATTGACTTAGAATATAAAGAAATATACCCATGAGTCTCTTCAAACAGTCTGGTATTCACCGTGCAAAAAACTCTCCTCCAGAACTTCACCCCTAACCATGATTGCTTATGGATTGGGACATTGTAGGTGTGATATGCACACTGCATGTATGACTTAAGATTGCATTATACGACGCAAGAATAGAAAGGTAATGGATGTTGAAGAGTCTGCGTGGGTTTCCTCCCACAGTCCAAAGACTAAGAAGCAGGTTAGGTGCATTGGCGATCCTAAATCGTCCCTAGAGTGTGCTTGGTGTGTGTGTGTGTGTGTGTGCCCTGTGGTGGGCTTGCGCCCTGGCGTTGGCTGGGATTGGCTGATTCGGTACTGTGGGCCGCCTTGAAACCAGATTGAAAATGCTCAAACAAATTGTTTAAAGCAAGAAAAGATTGAAGTTGGAAAAACACATAAACTGCATAGTAAATATCAGGGGAGATGGTGCTTGCTTATTCTCATCTGTAGCTTATTTAGTGCATGAAACTCCGTCTTTAGCGGTACAGATTCGGGCTGACATTGTACGACTTTGGACAGGCACTCGAGGGGATAAAAAAACTTTTCGGTTTTTGGGAGATGTTATGAATGGGCACTCATTCCCTACACTTACATACCTGATGTACACATGGAGCGCACAAAAATTGAGGATAAAAGTCGGTCGCCTTAAAAGGTGAGCGCGCCTAGTAATATGATATTTGTAACATCTAATATGTCTTATTTTCTCTTATATATTGGGTAATACGAGTGTAATGGTGACTAAAGTGTGTTATTTCATGTCTAGAGGGCTCTTATAATGTTAAAAAAACGTATTTAGAAGGTTGTAAACAGGTTTTCTATACTCTAACTGCAAAAATATTCAATTTATAAATAAAGAATCCTACTTCGCGAAAATTCATTTATCACGGTAG
The DNA here is from genome assembly GCF_016835505.1 of Polypterus senegalus. Taxonomy (NCBI): domain Eukaryota; kingdom Metazoa; phylum Chordata; class Cladistia; order Polypteriformes; family Polypteridae; genus Polypterus; species Polypterus senegalus. The sequence goes on along the minus strand of NC_053161.1, from coordinate 12,273,251 downwards.
AGTCTGGAACGGATTAACCGTGATAAACGAGGGTTCACTGTAGTTGAAGACACCTCAACAACTTTGTCACAGTTTACTCTGCCTACTACTGGGACAGCAGCACAAACATAACCATAAGGAGACGAATGGGGAACTCCAGATGCCTGAGGACAGGTTCTGGATTAACATCAGGAAATAACTAGAAGCCTATAGAGTGAGACACTGCCTAAAAGGTCACTGGAAGTGGAGGTGTAGAAACTACACTCCACAATGTCAGGCAACACATGGTCTGGGCACCAGATAAAAAGGTGTCCAGGGCAAAGTTAGCATGGTCTAATACCCACATCGCAAAAGATTATGTCTATGTACACATTGGCAGTGTAGGTACCAGCTTTTTGTGACTCTGTTGAGCTAAACAATCTATGAAAAATGACAGGTTAAACAAAAAAAGGTAAACTTTATTCTCATGGTAAAAGAGACTGGTTGGCTGCAACGCCTAATCCATACTGGCTATTAGATGTCCAGTGAATTTAGAGAAAGAATTCAGAGGTTGTTGGTGGAGAAACCAGGAGACGAAAGGCAAAAGGAAGCAGGCAAAAACTCAAAGTCAAAGACCAGTAGGTTTAAAAGGCAAAAATACTTTTTACAAAACAAACATACTAAAGCTAAATCTGTGATCAGAATGAAACTCTGTCTAAGAGTCAAATTAAAAAAAAACAAAAAAAAGTATGAGGCACAAAAAAGTTTGTTTTTAGTTATCCCAGAGTTAGGATACTGATCCCGCCGCATGGCTAACTTTTATTCCCGGGCCTGATGACTGGCAAACAGTATGGCAAAGACAGCCACAAATTGGAGGTGACTGTACAAAAAAAAAAAAATCAGTACAAACTGGAATTGCCACAATAATGTAAAATGAAATAAACATTTAAGAAACAAAATGATGACCTTCAAATAAAAGATCCAGAGTGCTTCAAATATGAAATAATCACTGAAATGACAAGACTCGTAACAATTACACCAACAAAATCTATAAATGTATTCAAAGGGACAGATAATTTCATGTGTTTCGCATAAACTGAAAATTAGAATAGAATTAAGAGCAGTTATTGAGATATCTGAGACTGATCAAGAGTATGGAAGATTGCCCAATGATATGTTATACAAGAAAAGGGCTGCCATTACAAACAGAATTAAATTTTTTGGCCACAAGACAAGCTGAACAACTCATTTATCATGACATGGAGAAAATTTTAGGTCAGGAAATATACAGAAAGGAATATTGAAATGCAATGTAGAGATTAGCAATGCGAAGTTCGTGAACACTGTACGCTAACAAGTGCACTATACAGTGGTGTGAAAAACTATTTGCCCCCTTCCTGATTTCTTATTCTTTTGCACGTTTGTCACACAAAATGTTTCTGATCATCAAACACATTTAACCATTAGTCAAATATAACACAAGTAAACACAAAATGCAGTTTTTAAAGGATGGTTTTTATTATTTAGGGAGAAAAAAAATCCAAACCAACATGGCCCTGTGTGAAAAAGTAATTGCCCCCTTGTTAAAAATAACCTAACTGTGGTGTATCACACCTGAGTTCAATTTCCGTAGCCACCCCCAGGCCTGATTACTGTCACACCTGTTTCAATCAAGAAATCACTTAAATAGGAGCTGCCTGACACAGAGAAGTAAACCAAAAGCACCTCAAAAGCTAGACATCATGCCAAGATCCAAAGAAATTCAGGAACAAATGAGAACAGAAATAATTGAGATCAATCAGTCTGGTAAAGGTTATAAAGCCATTTCTAAAGCTTTGGGACTCCAGCGAACCACAGTGAGAGCCATTATCCACAAATGGCAAAAACATGGAACAGTGGTGAACCTTCGCAGGAGTGGCCAGCCGACCAAAATTGCCCCAAGAGCGCAGAGACGACTCATCCGAGAGGTCACAAAAGACCCCAGGACAACGTCTAAAGAACTGCAGGCCTCACTTGCCTCAATTAAGGTCAGTGTTCACGACTCCACCATAAGAAAGAGACTGGGCAAAAACTGCCTGCATGGCAGATTTCCAAGACGCAAACCACTGTTAAGCAAAAAGAACATTAGGGCTTGTCTCAATTTTGCTAAGAAACATCTCAATGATTGCCAAGACTTTTGGGAAAATACCTTGTGGACTGATGAGACAAAAGTTGAACTTTTGGAAGGCAAAAGTCCCGTTACATCTGGCGTAAAAGGAACACAGCATTTCAGAAAAAGAACATCACACCAACAGTAAAATATGGTGGTGGTAGTGTGATGGTCTGGGGTTGTTTTGCTGCTTCAGGACCTGGAAGGCTTGCTGTGATAGATGGAACCATGAATTCTACTGTCTACCAAAAAATCCTGAAGGAGAATGTCCGGCCATCTGTTCGTCAACTCAAGCTGAAGCGATCTTGGGTGCTGCAACAGGACAATGACCCAAAACACACCAGCAAATCCAACTCTGAATGGCTGAAGAAAAACAAAATGAAGACTTTGGAGTGGCCTAGTCAAAGTCCTGACCTGAATCCAATTGAGATGCTATGGCATGACCTTAAAAAGGCGGTTCCTGCTAGAAAACCCTCAAATAAAGCTGAATTACAACAATTCTGCAAAGATGAGTGGGCCAAAATTCCTCCAGAGCACTGTAAAAGACTCATTGCAAGTTATCGCAAATGCTTGATTGCAGTTATTGCTGCTAAGGGTGGCCCAACCAGTTATTAGGTTCAGGGGGCAATTACTTTTTCACACAGGGCCATGTAGGTTTGGATTTTATTTCTCCCTAAATAATAAAAACCATCATTTAAAAACTGCATTTTGTGTTTACTTGTGTTATATTTGACTAATGGTTAAATGTGTTTGATGATCAGAAACATTTTGTGTGACAAACATGCAAAAGAATAAGAAATCAGGAAGGGGGCAAATAGTTTTTCACACCACTGTATAATAACAAAAAAATAGAAGAAATGTTTACATTTGTCAATTGGAACACATAAAGTAGACCCATTTATTTCTACCCAGCGGTGTCACCTGGTAAATGCTGCCCATCAGCTAAAAACTGGAGATTTCAGACTACAAACTTTTCTCATCTTGGTGGGCCTTAAACTTTGTGGTTAAAAAATGAGACATCAGACAAGAAGAAGATTTGAGGAGGGCCACACCATATACTGAGTTTAGGCAGAAAAAAATAAACCACATCTTTACAGAATGGGATTCACAACTGAACTGAACTAACAGGGTGAGTCTGCTCTATAAATATGGTGGATATGAGGAAGAGGTGGAGTCAGGGCTGACAGAACAGGAACTGATGTGGCAGGAAGGTGAATTCTGGATACCGGAAGTGATGTCATCAAGGATGGCCAGAGGTGATGTTAGTGGGTGGGTTGCAGAGGAACAAGAGGAGAGGGGATCAGGTGAGAGCGCTAACCTCCGGTTTGACTGATGAATAGCAGTATTTGAGCCTGTAAACTATCCTCCATGCGCACATGTGTGACAGTTTGAATCTCCCTTGCTGTATGGACAGGACCGCTTCTAATCTACTCCGGCACATTTGTGTGTGCAGCATCAGACTGAATGTCTCCAAGCCCCTGCTGCTCCTGTTTGGCCTGGAATGCAGTAGTATTAAAAGGATGACTCTGCATGAGCTAACTTTACCTATCTTTAAACAAATTGGCTGAAAATATTCTTTGAGATTAGGGGAGAATCAGAAAGTAATGAAATTAAAACCTGTTTGGTTAGCCATGGAAGGAAACTCTTGTTCACACTCATCCAGCCATTGCTATCATCAATTTAATATTAGCCTGGTGTTTTTTATTTGCTAAATTATGGTAGTAATCTAAGAAATACTTTAGGACAACTACTGCTTTCAGCTGGTTTAGGACAATAATCATGTCGTCCAGTTTTTGTTGTCCTACACAATATTTAATTAAGGAAAGATTTAAATCATGGTATCCTCATATTTAGAGATCTATACACTGAGAAAATTTGAACAACAATTTCCAATGCATAAGTTTCCAGCAGTACATTTTTATGAAGAACCTGCCCAGCTTCCCTAATCATCTATTCATTGTCTACACTTGAATCTATACCAGTTAGTAAAAATGATTATTGCCAGTAGTAGTTCTAGACTCCTGCGGTGGGCTGGCATCCTGCCCAGGGTTTGTTTCCTGCCTTGCGCCCTGTGTTGGCTGAGATTGGCTCCAGCAGATCCCGCCCGTGACCCTGTAGTTAAGATATAGTGAGTTGGATAATGGATGGATGGATAGTTCTAGACTCAATCAACCAAGAGTGGGGTCTTCAGTCATAAAGTTAATGACCTTGAATCGGCAAATTCAAAAAGACATACAACTTTCAATTAGACTTCAACTTATGCCTCGTGTAGACTTGACATCCAACCCAAACCTATTTGCATGCCATCATTTAAATAAAGGCAGGCAGAAAGTGCTATAAATGTGTTCCCAAGGATTACCCTGTTTAATTACAAGGACTACAGTGTTATAAGCAAGAAAACATGAGGGATAAAAATCACAGATGGAGATGCTACAGCTTTGAACTTTGTTCTCCATTTGAGGCTACATGAAGAATGGTTAAGTTTGGTTTACGGTATGTAATAATTAGTGTTGGCGAACAAAGAATAGGTAACCGTTAGCTAAACCTTAAGCAAGTAATTGTGAAATGACAGCCAGTTTTAATTCACAGACTCCTGCTGTTGACTTAATGCTTTTTAAAAACTGTACATTTTATTACGTTTGCATCTGTTGCATGCATGAGACTGTCGTTGTTAGGTAACATCATGTTGGGCTGAGAGCATGTCTCAGTATCATCAAAACTGTGCTCAAACCACAAAGGGGTTGGTTTTATTAAAAACAATGGAGACCTGCATGGTCAACCCCAGTAAAATGGTAAGGTGGCAACTCATTTAAAATAGATTGAGCTGAAAAAATAAAAATGGTCAATTAGCTGAGAAGGGGAAAGGATCAATGAGCACACCGTGTTGGCGTCTTACTCTGTACATGCTCAATTCTTCTTGAGCTAGGATGCCAGAAGTAGACCTTGGCTACATTGAGTGATAGTTGATCTGTCCTAAATACTGTATCATCATTTTCTCAAATGAATAACAAAAAAACATTAAAACTAGTAGAAATATGAGGGGCATTCTACCTCAGTCGGAAAGAAGAGTTTTCAAAAAGTTTTATTTTACTTTTCAATATAGTCCCGATTGCTCCGTACACTTCATCCACATTTCCTGCAATGACTTTAACCCCTTTGGAAAATCTTCTCTTTGACCTTCAAACCAGGATATCACAGCTGCCTTGACATCTTCATCACTTGCAAACCGCTCTCCATGGAGAGATTTCTTCAAAACTCAGAACAGGAACTAATCTGATGGAGCCAGGTCAGAACTGTAGGGGGTGGTTCAGCTGCTGGAACCCACATTCTTGGATGGCAGCCTATGATTGACATGACATGTGAATGGCCGTTTTGTCATGAAGAAGTTTACTTGATTCACACAAGGACTCTCCTGACATCCTGTCTCTTGGAATGTTAGACTCACACTGAGCCACAACTGTGCACGAGTAACCCTGAGACATCTCACAACACGTTGCTACTTTCTTTCATATTAAGGTAGATAAATTATTGAACACCCCCCGTATTTCTTTCCATGACTTGTTACCACCATTGTCAGTAAACTGATGTGAAATACGGAGTATAATCCTCTCCTCTGTCCTCAGTGAGGAGGAAAACTTGCATTTTACCAAAATATATAAAGTGATTTAATCTACTTACTGTTACTCTTGAAGTTCAAGTTAAATGATTTACTCCATGCTGCTCTTGGATGCTGCATTGTGTGTTCAGGCTGCCCAAGAAATCAGTGATGATGAAAAACAAATCACCTTGACTATATTACATCAAAACCAGCAGGAATAAGATCAGCTAATGTTGTGGATTGAAGCTGAAGTGGAATATTATAAATAAAAATAAAGAAAATAAAAAAGTGCCTAGTTTTTGTTGGGGTTTTGTCAGGTTATATGTAATAGAAATAGAAATATATTTAATGTCATGGGAAAAATACATGCCTGCTAATTTGTTTGTACCATTTGTATTGTTACATTCAGTGGAACTTTAAGAATTGTTTCTCATTTCATTTGTATTTGCATTATATTTTTCTTTTTGGTCATCCATATATTAATATGGAGATAATAGTTTTGAAATGTAATAATAAATGTAACAAATGTTTAAAACTATTAATTTAAATCAATAGCATTACATTTGGTGAAAGATTCATTATGACTTGTTTGGAACTTTTAAGGTCAAGATTTGAGACTTGACTTGAGACTTGGGTATAAAAACTTGACTTGTTACTTGAAAAACAGTGACTTGTTCCCACCTCTACTAACAATTAATTTCAAGTGTCCACCCTTACACAACCATAGGTGGCATCTGGCAAATATGAATCATGCCTGGCATTGTTAGGCCACATATTTGGAGAATGCCCCACAGTCAATCCATTTTGAGGAAAACAACTGCCTGTCAGACAGAGTTGGATTTACAAATAATGCTACTAAAAAATGAGTATTTGGTGAAACACCAGATTAGATTATGCAATAAAAAAACAATTATCTTTTATACTGCACTGCTCATTCATCCACTTATCCATTCACCTGGAAGAATACTAACCCACATTACATAAGAGCAATTTCTAATTTTCTAAAATGAGATCAACCCCGGTTCAAAGGTTCTTCAGAATTTGGCAATAACAACTGTTTTAAACCAAGCCTGCCAGTCACTGCATAATGTTCTTTATCACTTAATGTTTCAATCTACAGTGCATCCGGAAAGTATTCACAGCGCCTTATTCCAAAATGGATTAAATTAATTTTTTTCCTCAGAATTCTACACACAACACTCCATATTGACAACGTGAAAAAAGTTTACTTGGTTTTTGCAAATTTATTAAAAATAAAAAAAACTGAGAAATCACATGTAGCCTACATAATAATTTTTTCACAGCCTTTGCTCACTTTGTCGATGCACCTTTGGCAGCAATTACAGCCTCAAGTCTTTTTGAATATGATGCCACAAGCTTGGCACACCTATCCTTGGCCAGTTTCACCCATTCCTCTTTGCAGCACCTCTCAAGCTCCATCAGGTTGGATGGGAACCGTCGGTGCACAGCCATTTTAAGATCTCTCCAGAGATGTTCAATCAGATTCAAGTCTGGGCTCTGGCTGGGCCACTCAAGGACATTCACAGAGTTGTCCTGAAGCCACTCCTTTGATATCTTGGCTGTGTGCTTAGGGTCGTTGTCCTACTGAAACATGAACCGTCGCCCCAGTCTGAGGTCAAGAGCACTCTGGAGCAGGTTTTCATCCAGGATGTCTCTGTACATTGCTGCAGTCATCTTTCCCTTTATCCTGACTAGTCTCCCAGTTCCTGCCACTGAAAAACATCCCCACAGCATGATGCTGCCACCACCATGCTTCACTGTGGGGATGGTATTGGCCTGGTGATGAGCAGTGCCTGGTTTCCTCCAAGCGTGACGCCTGGCATTCACACCAAAGAGTTCAATCTTTGTCTCATTAGACCAGAGAATTTTGTTTCTCATGGTTTGAGAGTCCTTCAGGTGCCTTTTGGCAAACTCCAGACGGGCTGCCATGTGCCTTTTACTAAGGAGTGGCTTCCGTCTGGCCACTGTACTATACAGGCCTGACTGGTGGATTGCTGCAGAGATGGTTGTCCTTCTGGAAGGTTCTCCTCTCTCCACAGAGGACCTCTGGAGCTCTGACAGAGTGACCGTCGGGTTCTTGGTCACCTCCCTGACTAAGGCCCTTCTCCCCTGATCGCTCAGTTTAGATGGCCGGCCAGCTCTAGGAAGAGTCCTGGTGGTTTTGAACTTCTTCCACTTACGGATGATGGAGGCCTCTGTGCTCACTGGGACCTTCAAAGCAGCAGAATTTTTTCTGAAACCTTCCCCAGATTTGTGCCTTGAGACAATCCTGTCTCGGAGGTCCACAGACCTCTTTGACTCCATGCTTGGTTTATGCTCTGACATGAACTGTCAACTGTGAGACCTTATATAGACTGGTGTGTGCCTTTCCAAATCATGTCCAATCAACTGAATTTACCACAGGTGGACTCCAATTAAGCTGCAGAAACATCTCAAGGATGATCAGGGGAAACAGGAGGCACCTGAGCTCAATGGCAAAGGCTGTGAATACTTATGTACATGTGCTTTCTCAGTTTTTTTATTTTCAATAAATATGCAAAAATCTCAAGTAAATTCTTTTCACGTTGTCATTATGGGGTGTTGTGTGTAGAATTCTGAGGAAAAAAATGAATTTCATCTATTTTGGAATAAGGCTGTAACATAACAAAATGTGGAAAAAGTGATGCACTGTGAATACTTTCCGAATGCACTGTACATGAGGTGCTACAGCTGTATTTTTCACTGAGCTGTATTTTAATTCTTGTATCAGCTTAGTAAAACACAGTTCTTTTTTCCAGTTTTTAAGAAAATTTTCTCAGAAAAAGTCATGGCAGTTACACCAGGCTTAGAGTGTGGTGGATTGTAAGAGCTGCACCCTGAAGAGTTAAAACACTGCCATGGTTTTGCATTTGTATAAATAAGAGTTTTCTTGCCCATGTGTACAAGTGAATGTTATAAAGAATAGTACATGTTTTTTTTCCTTGTGTAACTAGCAATGTTTCAGCTTTAAGTGTGAATTTTTAGTGACATGCAAAAATGTTACAAGTTGTACTTTGCAGTTGGAAGTAGGACGACAATATGAATGATTATTAAGGCAAGTGAAATTAAGGTCAAGGCAAAATCTTTTTTTTTCTAGACTTAAATTGTAGGATGGGGGGTGGAGATTAGAATACATGCAGTTACTGGAATAATATTAGTAACTTTAAAAACAGCATAGAAAGTCTATTATATGTTGGATATATTTATTTATTTCAGGATAGCTTAAATATCATCATGGAAGATATTTCCTGAAAATGTACAATATTTAAAAGGCCCATAAAAATATTAAATAATTATAAAAAAAATGAATATACAGTATATACATGACAATAAATGAAACGATTGAAAACAACCAGTATTCTTTGTTACAGTAGAAGGAGAATGCAGAACTCTGAAAATTACAAAGTAACATTATTAAACAGTCAAAAATCTCAGTTATTATTAATAAAATGCACTGTGCTGTAATGATGAAATACACAGCTCCTTATGCTGTATATTTTTAATACAATCTTTTCAGAATAAATTCAAGGCGAAACCTTTCAAGTCTACTTCTAGGTGTTGATGCCCTAGTTAGCTTGGTGGATAATATTTTGTTCATAATTATTTATATAAATGACTGAATTGATATTTAATAAAAGCTCAAACATAATAAATATTTTTGTCAGTGCACACAGTACTGTTCAACCACAGGTAGACTCTGGCTCCCTGTGATCTTGAACTGGAATAAACACATTCAGATTAAGGACAGATAGAGTGATCAACCAATTCAAGTTACCCATCCACCCATTTTCTGAACCCACTTATCACATTACAGTCTTTTAAACAAGGTTCCCAGATTTTACTTTTATTTTAAACTCTTTGGCTTGAGAATTCATAGTTGCACAGAATATAAAAACTAACAGACAGAATGGATTTCTACCACTCCATAAATTAGGAAAGTTTAAGAAATATTAAAATATATAAAATAACAGTAAACATGTACTTTTAAACATTCATATTATGAGGCAATGTACGACTGACTGATTATATTAAACTTGGAATGTCACTTGGATTTCTAAATAACTTTTACCTGAATCATTTGCTTCTTGTTATGGTGAGGTCTTAAACTTAATTTGCAGTGTTCACTTTTCATTCAGTCAGATTTATAACAGAAATCTAACAAACCATAAACAAAACAGATTCCCCAATTCCCAGGGTTGTTGTTCAGAGTGTCTTGTGCAAACAAGAATTGCATTGTTAATTTAAAAAAATAAATAAATTAATCTATAATTGAGATGTATATTACAGTTACAGTTGTATGCTTAATGCTGGAGAACTGCAGAATAATGCAGTTTTTGAAAACGGATGTTAAAAAACATCATCATGTCTCCACCGCAAACACAGATATTTCAAGATCTTCAGTAAATTGTCCTTCTGAAAGGTCTCTGCAAATCCTTCTGCTCAGTCTCTCGGTGATGGCTGAACTAGATTGTAAAGTTTCACAGCTCCCTTTGCGGATGGACATAGTTCAGACCACATCGGGGAATTCTCCAGTCGCAGGACTTCCTGATAATGATAATGCACATAGACTGATTTAGTACATTCATAAAAATGGCCGCCACGAAAGGCCAAAAATAACTACTGTATAATTAAAGTTCATACAACTTCTTAGATATAGACTTACATAAACATTTTACTGGTTTTATATGCCACTTTGTCTCCTCATAACAAAACACAATTAGCTACTGACTCATTCACTTTCGATAAGCTTTTAGGGTAGAGATTGAGATGACAACATGCAGACCTGAACAGATCAGGCAATCTTACCTTCCACGACTTTAACTTAATCTAACAAATTCCCAATGGCTCTTACTCCAGCCAAAGTATAATGCCTTCATAGTGTCCTGGGTCTGCCCCAGTGAACCTCCTATGGGAGACCCTCAGGAGACATCCTAACTACACGCCCATGTCACCTCCACTCCCATGACCAATTGTTTTGTTCATTACCAATATCTCATGAACATAGTTGAGGAACTGTGGACCGAGTAGCAAACCAAAAGCTTTGTCCAAGAACACAGCTCCTATTTCACCATCACAGTTCAAAACAACATGCCCTACACATATTCTTTGCTCAATCTCCTCTATCCTTATTAGCTAATAAGACTGCAATGTAACAGAACTTATTCATAAGGAATGGCTACTCCCACCTTACGCACAAACAGCAAGCTACGATTTTTATATTTTGTAGTACCAATTATCGTCTCATCTGCTTCACAATCAGTTATGAACCCCTCAGAAATCACAGACTCATGAGGCCAATTGGACACACTGATCTGGAAAGAGCAGAGATGTGACCAACAGGTTCTGGCAACTAAAAAGTCTGTGATTTTGTGATAGCAAAGAATATGCTGACATTTTAGTGTTTATACCACAATGTTTTTATTAAGACAGATTCAGGCAGCAAAATATACACACCTACTTTTAGAGGAGTAGCTCATATAAGTTTCAAAAATGCAGATTTACATGAGAAAATTTCAAACCACAATGTTACTTCTTGCAGATAACTGACAATTTTCAAACACATTAATGTAATATGGTATTAGGTTATTGATTTAATTCAGTAATATGGTCACAATTGTAAAAGTATGCTTCTAGATCATTAACACTTTTTATTCTCCTATGTAAATTCTCTTAAGAGAGAAACTGAGGCATTATTTTATCCACTTTATTCTCAGCACCACAACAGCGCCCTTTTTGGAATTTTGTGTTCCTTGATACACTTTTAAAGACAACCTTTTGTCAGCATTATACTGTATGTCCTGTTAATGACTGCCATAAATATAGTCATGCAGCTGACTGAGTTAAGGTGATTTAAACTTAGAGCTGGGGGCCATAAGAAAACAATAAGGTAATAATGTTTTAGGAACTGCCAAAACTAGCCACAGTAATAAGTCGAACTACAGTATCACACTTGGCATATCACATATACACACATATATATATATATATATATATAACATATGGCACAGTGCTCCTGACTGCTTAGGCGAACTACTGGGATCCGCAAACCCCCAGTGTCAACTCAGGTTGTGACCCACTGTCTTAGGCGACCCATTTGTTAAGAAACACTGCCTTACATGGACCTGCCATGCAGATAGCGAGATTCAATTATCAGTTTATTCTACTCCGCCAGTTAAAGTATGCATACCAGCCCCAAAGAGCCTCAAATTTCAATGACCTGTATACTTTGTGACGGGCATATGGCCAAATGGATGGTCCCAAATGGAGCCATAAGTTGGTGCACGGCTGTATTTAAAAAAAGCCCAAAAAACAAAAGCTGATCTTGGGCCGAGTAGATTTTCGAAGTTTTACAGAAAACAAAATTTGGTTTGATTGGTTGATCATTTTTCTTCATCATCAGCTTGGCTGAAGGCAGTAAACTCAAGTCAGTCACCAAGGCAGCCATGTTGTCCTTTAACATGATGCATGAAAGTGGGGTACAAGGAGTCATTTGTAAAGAAAAGCAAGTGTACAAAATAAAATATATGTAGATAAACATTAGACTAGCTGGATGATCATCCAAAACAATAATTATCAAAAATCTGACTGCACAAAACTTACAATACACTGATAACTAGGCACAGTTGGGTAATATTATTGTCCATTCTACTTACAAAATGCTATAATTATTAATAGTTAATAATGTTAACTTTTCATGTTAATGTTTTCATTTAGAAATATTTCACAAATGTACTGTAAAATCTGAGAGTCCCATAGTATAGTTTATCACAGCAATATGACAAAATCCATATGGTGCCCCCCATCTTCATTACCATTCATAAGACTTCTTTACTCTGCAGCATTTGCCCACAGACCCAACATCTACCACAGATTAAAAAGCAAAATGCTGATTTTTACAAAAACAAATTCATATTTTGTCACCTTGGGTATAGTAGAAAGATAATGTTTGAAGAGAGCCATCTAATTAACCCTTTAAGGATGATCAAGCAAGATGATTAATGTTTTTCTGAAATGAATATTACATTTCAATCATCATGGTGTGTATTTTTCTTTTATTTTAGAAGATTACAACACTTCATATTAACTAATTCTGCTTTTGTTAAGTAAGTTAGATTGATCTCAAAGATGCATTAGAAATTTGGATAAATTGCCTTGAAAAATCACATGTTGGTGTTATCAAAACGGACCAACAGTTTCCTAAGCTATGTTGCAAGGGTGTTTCCACAACTGTGAAATAGGTAAGCATGTTAGAGTAGATAAATGGTTGTAATCAATAAACCATTACATACACACACGATCTTAAATTAACATTAAAATGTTATGTATATGCATTGTGAATGCAAAATTACTAATAAATGGCATTAGCCTTCCACAAAATGGCAGCCCAGTAACACAGGTGCAGACTACCGTTTCCACAACACCTACAGATTGATTGGGTACCCAGTAAAGGAGGTTCTAACTTTCATTTGACGGAGTCAGAAACATTAATTCAATTATGACCCAACCTACACACAAGTGAAGATATTGTAGTTTCTCATTGTGGTTCAAAAGAACTTTATGGGAGAGGCCAAAGTAATCAAAAATATCTGCATAAATGATTAGCAGCCATTTCCCTAAGTTCTCCTCACATTTGGGCTGGATTTGGGATTATTAAACCATCTGTTCTGAACAAATTAGTGAAATGTAAGTCCTGTACCTTCTACATGCTCAGTTTGAAACTATTGTTATTATCTATGAAACTAAAATTAAAAATACAAAAATCAAAGAGGGATTTTGGGAAAGGTCAGAGATCATACATAAGGTGGATATGAATGGTGACGGACAAATTTCTGTGCACACTTTTTTGCATTATGGTTTCAACATTTAAATACAGTAAATGCTTATGTGTATAGTGAGTGCATGTACTTCTTTGCCTAACAAAAAATCAAAAGTCTAAGAAAAATCTATAAAAAAAAATTATATACAGGTCAAATCCTGTTATAGTGAATACCGAAGTAATGAAATTTTCAGAATATCGAATACTTTTTGTTGGCCTGAACAAACGTTCATACAACATCATGTTTAACAAATTTTGTTTTACCAAAATGTAAAGGTCAGTATAACTAACATATTGTTATAACAAAAATGGCCACTGAAGATAATAAAGCAATACAAAAAATACTTAATGGTGCACCTACACTTTTCGCCGAGTCTTGAGAACCCTGCAACAGGCTGTCTCTTTCTTGTTAAATCATAAGGAAAGAGACAGTCTGTTGCGAAATTTCTGGTCTCGGGCAGTCTTGGTGAGAGTGTAGGCAGAACATCATACACATAGCCAAATTCTGAGTCGGTGCTCCATCAAAGCTCTATGTGGGTAGTTGTACAGTGTGTGGATACTGTACTGTACAGTTTTATAGAGGGCCTCATTGTTTTCCATAAGATGAACAAAAAAAAGTGAGAAACGCAGTCAGTTTACACTGAAAGAAAATTTTACAATCCTGGAAAACATTCAGAATCATGCTTTCATCTTTATCCAACATCTCATTTTCATTTTGTATTTTCTTACCTGTATTTCTATTAAAAAAATCTAATGTCTCATTATCATTCTGTATTCATACCTGTATTTCTGTCTAATGTTTCGGTTTAATTCTGTGTTCATATTTGTATTTCTATATAAAAAAAAAAAGTTACACCTAATGTCTCATTTTCAAATAAAACATTTTTTGCAGTTTAAGAAGCGTTATTTTTTTAATACAGGTATTGTCAAGCTTGAGTCACAGAGATGCACGAGAGACAGGGAGGCGGAGTCCAAGTTTTCAAGGAAAATACGTGCACTTTATTATTGTATAGAGAAGGTAGGTACAGTTTCAAGTGTTCATTCAAAATAAGAGAACCCAAGCATATGAGATAAGAGCCACGACATGGCCAAGTGTCCTGATTTAGCTACCATTTTTAGATTAGAAGAACACCAGCGGCTCAGAATCACCACCGTGGCAGACACGGTCTGGAGAAGACAGATTAGGAGAGTGTAAGGAAGACCAGGTCAAAGCCCTGTGTTAAATGTTTTAAACTTTGTGTGACAAGTATGATACTCGGTAAGCTTGATCCTACAGAGGACAACCAATTACATTGCCCGAAGTTTATTGTTTACTAGACACAGCACAGCAGCTACGGAGCTGTCTTTGCACCACTGCCATTACAGATAGTGAATCACCGGTGACCCCGGTCACAATAGTATATGTATTTTCTCCATATTTGTTATAACGAAATTTCCGTAGTAAGAAATATTTTTATGATCCCATGAGTTTCATTACAACTTTTCAACCTCCAATGAATCAACCTTTCACAATTCTAATATTCCCACTCACATCACTTTTCTCCGTTTCTTTCTCCCTGAAAATCATTCAGATATCAGATTGCAGGACTATTTTCTTAACTTCTTCAATGTGCTTTTCATTCATTCCACTCTCACCAGGTCTGCACTTCCATACTCAACGTTAACGCTTAACTGCAAACTGCCTTTCACAATTGACTACATCTCCTATAAACCCACACTTAGCAACTTGTGCATTAAAAATAGTTCTATATGTTCTGTGTTTGACCTTTATAACAGATAATTCATAATTTTGTGCTCAGCTGTTCTAAGCATCCTGTTGCTTCGCTTTTAACAATAAAATGTATCATTCAATTCACTTGGCTATATTTCACTTCAGTTTAATTATCACCTCATTTTTTCTGCTTTTTGCCATCAATACAAGATTACCAGTATACACTGGTATACACCATATGGAAGTTGATACTAGAGTAGGGGGTTCTATTATCACTAATGGGATCTATTCTTATCTGTATTTGCAGACAGTTGTGCTTGCTAATTTGGCTAAGTGTGTCTTATAAGCAAAATAATATCAATATTTTCTTAGTTGACACTCACAGTTCATATGTTTATGTCAAAAATCATCTAGCTACAGTAAACCTAAGATTCATTTACTATTTAAAACCTTAACAAAATATATTGAGTTATTGTTATAAAAAAAGCTTTAATGTAGAAAAACAAAATTGCTTGATTGGGAACATCATAAACAACTAAATATTTTTCTGTTTGCTTTCAAAGATGGGGAATACTTGCCTCCCTTTTAAGAAAGATGATATTTGTAGATTCTTGAGCCTCTGGTCCGCCTTCCCAATAAAATCGATTCACCTCTTCTGCTGTGAGAGCACACCTAGACATATGTGTAATACAAACCATAATATTTCAGCAGGGGCTAATGAAAGTAAGAAGTCTACAAAACACAAATTAAGTCTCAGACATAGCATCATACCCTAAAAATACTATTTTGATAATCAGCTTCTTAATCATTTTAATTTCAATTACAGTTTAAGATCATATATTGAACTGCATTTACTCTTCAGTTTAAAATACTATATTTATAAAAAATTATGCAGTTAAGTTTAAAATCTGTTTTCTGCTGTTTCACAATGGTGATAGTATAAAGAGAAAAACATAAGGTATAAAGATTAAATTGATCAAATATAATGAACATGTTGCCATTCAATTGATTTCATTACACAGACCCCCCAATAATGAGCCATCTTTAAAACTCTGATTCTGATTTATGAAGGCTTACGCTCAATGCCTTAAGACTAGTACCATCATTGCTTGCCTCATCTAGCTAGTAAAGAGCATGTGATCTATTGACTGTTTTATTTACACAAAATTTATTGAATACCCTTTGATCTTTGTGACTCATAATTACTAAGCTTTCTTTCTACATCTGTATTCTGCCCCAAGGATGGAAGAGGGTCAGAAGATACAACATAGTCAAAGCCAAACAAGTCAAGACGCAAAAAGATAAATTGTCTGCACCAAAACCTAATTGCTAACCAGTAATCAAACTCATAGGGAAAACAATAAGATCAAAATCTAGCAATCCAGGAGAGAAATTTGCATTATCACGAATTGTGTTTATATCCAAATCATGGATACAGAATGAACCCTTTAAAAGGGATATCATTTTTTCCCTGAAAGTTATCATGCTTTTGGAATATTTGTGTTGTACTTGGCGTTGAACTTTATACTTCTATGTTTTGCAAAACACTTTATAATGGTGTGCTGTTTAAAAAATGTGTTGCATAATAAATATTAACTATAATCTGTACTTTGAAAATAACTTCTGAAAATGCTGTATTTTCTATATCTAAGCAAAGTTGTAACTAAAACTGACACATTTTCATTATTTAATCTTCTGTTACAACTTTAAAGTAATAAAAGCAGCACTGTATGTTTAAAATACCAGAAATAAAGGATTGTCATTAGGGAATCCATTGAACCCGGGATTCCCGGACATTTTTCATTCCTGCATTCCCAGGAATGAAACTGCTTTAATTCCCGGGAAACGCCAAGCTCGCATACTGTATATAGCGTGTAAAAATCGATCAAGAAATAACAGAGTTATAGTTGAAAATAATTAAGTGGCATGGTTTTTTTGGCCCACGGTGTAGTGTGTTGCATATTGATTCAGTCAACCAGCAACAATCGTCAGTCTCCCGGCTCCGACTAAGACTGAGTACAGTGGATTGGGAGGAGTCTGCACTCGGCAGCTCACGAATGCCGGGACAGGGCAGACTTCATTGACGTCTGTCAGACAACAGCTTTGAACAGCAACTTGAAATTGCAATGTGTCAGTCTGTTGCATCCGCATTATCTGTGCTAAGAAACTTGCCATCACAGAATGATGACAAGAAACTGGATGCATCAGTAAAAACTGAAATGGCGGTGTTTCAGAGCAATGGCAAGCACGGGCGTTGTTTAGAACAAGTGTATCAGTATCTGATCAGGTAGATCACGTTGCATTCAAAAAAATTTTTTTTAAAACGTTAGTCTAACATATATCCTCCCTATGGCATTTGCCACTTGATTGACATACAGGGCGGCCAGTCTGAGATCTCTTTCCTTCTAAAACACTGGTCATCCCACATGCACCCAAACAATCAGATTCTGATTCAGACTACGAATGCCATGAATGTAATTACACCGATCTACATGCTGTCAAATAGATGAACCACACGCCGTGGCTTTGCCTCTGATGCAGTCATCCAAGGTTCGATTCCCGAGAGGGGGTGCAGTGAGTGTGTACACCTGATGAGCCCAGAATTAGGGCGAAACACGTGTTGCGTAATCTTTGCATTATTTGACAGTAAAACTTTGCAACATTCTATGATCCGTTTCTCGCAACTGAAGAGGGCATCTTGGCGGATGTTTGCCGACACATGTGTTACCTGGTAGGTAACCACCCATACAATCAGATTGTGATTCAGACTACGAATGCCATGAATGTAATTACCCCAATCTACATGCTGTCAAATAAACGAACCACATGCTGTAGCACAACATAAAGGGTGAATATATATATAGCATTTTTAATGTAGGTAGATCATTTCGACCTGGTCATTTTAAAAGTAGCTCACAAGCCGAAAAAAAGTGTGGGCACCCCTGAACTAGATACATGTACCTACTGTATATGACAGAATGAACTGCTTGTAGATAAGGTTAGTCTTTTATTGGTGTCAACGTATTACAGTAGTTTTATTAAAAAATAAGTGTCCGTCGTTCTAAAACCGTTCACATGTGAGATGCCCGTGCACTGTGTCATCCCTGCGGGATTCCCGAATTCCCGGGAATGGATAAACCCATCCAGGAATAGATTCCATAATTGTCATGTTTCTATCTTAGTGTACAAAATATTGCAGCTCTGGTCAATACTACAAGCCCATTTTACATATTCGAA
The DNA here is from genome assembly GCF_016835505.1 of Polypterus senegalus. NCBI lineage: Eukaryota > Metazoa > Chordata > Cladistia > Polypteriformes > Polypteridae > Polypterus > Polypterus senegalus. Next base: position 12,254,743 of record NC_053161.1, on the reverse strand, counting down.
CACAAATTGTAATCCAAACAGGTGCAGTATCAGAAGAGTGCGTATCCCCAATAACTGAGCACTTAAAACACCCTGCACAGGCTTCAGCAAACTCAATTGCTTTCCTGATGTAAATACTGGTTATTTTGTTCTTAATTTTAATAGAATGTACAACACATAGATGTCTACAAGAGCAGTATTTTTTCTGTACTCTAAATAGTTCACTCTTCTCATTCACTTAGATTTTTATATTTTAGAGGTTTTAGATAAACTACAAATATCTAGACTTTCTTGTATACTCAGTTATGGAGATGGATATCTGAGGAGTAAACTGCAAGATAATTATTATATTTTATTATATTTTTATATTATGTACATTAAAAGAACGATCAACAATAAATCAAATCAATAATTTATTGAAAAATTATTATAAAAGTAAAGCTGAATAAATCAGACTCTGCAGCTGCATGAATTAAAGGTTAAAGTACCACTTACGGTTACTGGAAATAGCCCAAAAGTTGAGAGAAATCTACGTTTTGTACCTAATACTTATAAGCAAAATTTGGGTGACCTAAGTGAAAGCGTACTCTAGTTAATGTTTACACACACACACACACACACACATAATTCCAAAATGGTACTTACTGGACTCAGGGAGATCTAAAACTTCGAGATTCATCAAAATCTCAAAATTAAATTTTTGTATGATTACAATACTTTCCCTACACTTCGTATGAGAGAAACTAAAAACACAAGTATAAAAAATGCTGCTGTCTGTATATGTAGATAATTCTAAGTTATTTGTTCCGGTAAATGGACAGCATTTATTAGGACAATAAGTATTAAATGAAATTACCAAAACTGTTATGCCAAACTGTAATGCAATGATGCTATAATTTTATTTCACAATTCCCACTATGCTTTAAAAAGCCAGCATTTTATAATTACACAGGTAAGTTCACGGGTGCTACTCCATTAAAGATTCATAATTAAACAGCCCTACTCTAAATCTATAAATTTAACATTTTCCTTAGAGAAAAAAAAATGGCTGCAAAGGATTTATATACTCATTCAGCCACAAAGAAACAAGAAGCAGTAGATGTAATTACATATGTATAGATGACACTAGTAAATTGTTTTTCCTGTAATCATGCTTTCTCGAGTAAAGTTTGCTGAAGTTAAAAACCTACAAGGTGTTAAATGTTCATAAATTGTTTTTTAAAAATCCAGCAGTTAATGTGTATGTCTTATCAGCCTTGCGCAAAAACTGAAACACAATTTCACATAGCCTCTATTTCAGTTTCTTTACCAATTTGCAAGTTTATTTTTGCTATGTTACTACAACTCGAGCCTCTGAAACAACTGTACATAAATTGCAACTTATCAACTTCTATGTTAAATTTCTAAATCATGGAGTATGCAATTGTGAATCTTTAATAGAGTAGCATCCATGAACTTGCACTTACCTGTATAATTATAAAATGCTGGCTTTTAAAGCATAGTGGGAATTGTGAAATAAAATGATAGCATCATTGCATTACAGTTTGGCATAACAGTTTTAGTAATTTCATTTAATACATATTGTCCTAACACCTATGCAATAATGATAACAATAAAACATTAATTTAACTAAGACTTAAATCCATTTATGCCACAAACCTTAGATTATAGGGCACCGCCAGTCAAGTATTTTTTTAATGCATGAAGGCAAATGAAAGTACACTGCTAGTAATACTTTTCATGAGCCTTTTTCTGATGTCTGGCAGTTTCAGACAGCACAAATGGGTATTCAAATATTTTGTGGCTCATTATGTTGTGGATAGTTTGTTTGCACACGTCTATAGAAACATTCTGACACAGTGCAGGAAAAGAACAGGTAGCTAGTATCAGAGCAATATTTATTGTTCTTTTTTGAAACTCCACTTTCATTGAAATAAAAGTAAAGTATACATTGAACAACTTATAAGGAAGAGAATGACAAAAGATGAAATATTAACATAATATCTCTCTGCACTATTTTCCAACAGATGGTAGTTTCAAAAACTGTTGTGAAATGTGATTTACAAAGGAGATTTAATATTACCTGATATAAAATTCAGCACTGGCACGGCCAGCACTGGTATTGTTGCGTGCTATACCCATTAGAATAGGCTTCTTCAGGAAATTCAAGGGAATGTTTACCTATGGAAAAAAGAATACATTAAATTATAAAAACAATCTGTTCATTTTAAATGAATGAATTATATTATCAAATTAAGGTCCACGTAAAAACATTACAAAATAAAGTTAAAATGTAATGTCTGTTTCAATTTGTCATTTCTATGCAGAGTCAGTGTAAGAACATTGCCTTATAGGTTGATGAACTGCATACGCTAGAAATGTGATTAGATTTCACTGGTAAGGAGGATGTTGTAACGGTCACATTATTACAGTGTTATATTCAGAGATACTGTAGATACTGATATTTACACAGTTATACGAAGATTAACAATTATTAATAAGAAAATCTCTAGGAATTTGTCTGCTTTTTATATATCATAAAAATGTCCACATTTCAAGTATTTTTTCAGCTGCCCAACTGTTATTTAAAGATATTTAATAGATTACTATTCAGGCTTAAAAAACAAAAAATTACATGAATGAAGTAGGAAGAGGATGTAAGTAACCAAAAGCTAATACCTCATCTCTGATTTCTGCCATCACAGAGAAAAACAACTCCTTCACAACAAGATCTTGAGAAAGATGTTCCAAGTGGATTGCTTCCTCTGGAATGCCTTGTGCAACTGCCTGGATAAAACAAATTGAAGATGCTAAAGAACATAATTTATCAGTCAGTCATTGTCCGACCCGCTATATCCTAGCACAGGGTCACGGGGGGTCTGCTGGAGTCAATCCCAGCCAACACAGGGCGCAAGGCAGGAACAAAATTTCCCAGGCTGGGCGCCAGTCCACCGCAGGGCACACACGCACACACACACGCACACACACACACAAACACACACAAGGGACAATTTAGGATCGTCAATGCACCTAACCTGCATGTCTTTGGACTGTGGGAGGAAACCGTAGCACCTGGAGGAAACCCATGCAGACATGGGGAGAACATGCCTACTCCACACAGTCAGGACCCTGGAAGCAAACCCAGGTCTCTTTACTGCGAGGCAGCAGCACTACCACTGCGCCACCACCATAATTTATCAACCAGTCTAATTTATATCTAACCTCTAAACTCACTTCATTAGGTAGAAAACATTTACAAGCAAACTGAATGGTTTGTGCTTAGATGTAAATGGAAACCTCTCCATACAGCTCTTTCAAAATGTAGTTGTTTAGCAGTATAAACAATATTTGCATATTTATAGAAATTAAATATGTTTGAATTGATCTAGTTTTCACTGCTTGTTCAACCTTGTAGCCTTTGTCGTGTGGGGATGTTAATGTTAAGTTCTCTTGTGTTGTGTTTTGAAACAGCCACTTCACAGGCACAGATGCACACAATGATATTGGTTTAGAAATTTAAACAAAAAACTGTGTCATGCTCTTAGCAAGCTTTAAGTTTGTCATCCAATTTTCATATGTGATGGAATTTTTACAAAAATGATAAACCAAGCACAGAAAATAATCTACTTTTGTCCAAAATCAATCAGTTAGGTGTATTGAAATGTTAAATCCTCACAGAGTATGTATGACACTCTCTCCTACCCAAGGTTGGTTTTATTTCACATGTGCATTCTTTTAAATTCACATTGGACCTGATAGAAGCAATAGTATCTCACACTGCTATACTATTAAAGAAGTATATCTGGATGGAACAACATGGCACATGCAAAAAAAAGATGCAAGAATTTCATAATCAGGAAAACAGGGTGATTAGTCCTTTTATGAAATTAGCATGCTTTACAGAAGCAATACCTTCTAATATAATGTGCTGCATGAATAGAAATGATTAACAGCACCACTTTAGACCATTGTAAAAAAAAACAATCATCTGAGGGAAGGAAAGGGTTTACTATACATTTTGTATGATCAAATGAAACAGTAAAGATCTCATTAAATGCACATATATAAGAAAAAAAAGATCATTTGTAAGGAATGTGCTTTTGTTCACTTTTTTGCTGCATAATATTTGCTTGCACAAAAAAAGTTTTTATCAGTGCCTTTATTTTTGGATTGATTAAACAAATGTGTTATCTTTGTGCATACCCTTTCAGAAATAACTTCTACACTGTGTTGCCATATCACTATTGTAATTCTACATGATATTCCTTTGTTAACTATACCAAATAAAGTGTGCTTCCGATAGTTGCACATACTATCTTATTGGTTTGGTCTGTTATCTGCGATAAGAAACATAATTGCAATGACAGCATTTTGGGAGCATGTCTTGGCTATAGATCACAGCTTTGTGCAAACATTCACTATGTGAATTTCCCCTTGGGGTTAATAAAGTATCTATGACCACAAGTGGCAGCCTTTCCAGCAGCTCCATGTATGACTTTATACTTCTACCTTTTTCTCTATTTTATTGATCACTTATACCACTTTCTTTTATGTGGACTCATTCTCTGTATTTAAAATTGTTTTTTATCAGTATGCTGCTGCTGGAGTACGTGAATTTCCCCTTGGGATTAATAAAGTATCTATTTATCTATCTATTATGCCAACACCAACATTGTATTTGCCAGTATCAAAATAAGAAGCTTGTTCTTATTATTTTAGTTCAGATAAACACAGCTCTTCCTGGCAAAAAAATCGTCTGCTCCCTCATAATTAGATATTGCCCTGTTTACATATATTAGCACTAAATTTTAAGCATGTCTAACTGCATAGGGCAGAAAAGTAGCGATTAGACCCTTCCCCTTAGTTCATTGTGCTTGTTGCACTATGTTCTATTTGGAATTCTGTAGAACAATACCAATAGCATTCAAATGATTGCAGCTTCACAATAGGGTGTTCGTAGATGCAGAACAATTATATTGGTTCATGCTGCTGCAAATAATGAACTCTGATGTCCAGGTACATGTCATAGAACATGTAAGTGCTTCAGATATAATGTATAAAACAATAAAAAAACTAAACAACTAAATATAAAAGTATGAAATACTCTTGCCACGAAAACATTTCAACAGTTTGAAAACTGTGAAATTTGGGTGAACTGTTCTATTAAGAATTCTTCACAGCTTCTATACATTTTTCTTAGAGCAGAGGATACATAATAACCATCGTCTAGAAAAATCCCTGTGGCACATAATCTGCGTTTACCACAAAACATGTCTGGGAGATTAATTGGCAGTTTTAAAACAGACACAATATGAGCGAATATGAATGGAGATCAGCATTTAACTGTATTCTGAGATGGACTGGAATACTGTTTTGGCAAATTCTAGTGGCCTGCGACCCTTTGATGAATAAAAGGAGATTCTGAAAATGGATGGAAAAGTTTAGTATTTTTAAAAAGCTACATATAAATGATGCAGTTGTTCATATGTCTTATAAAGCAACAGCTATCATTAAAAATCTTTCCCACGTCTTCCTGATGTTGAAAGCTGATAGCATTTAAAAAGCAACTCAGAACGTATTAAGAGGAAATGGATGATAATAATTGCATCCCAGTTTAAAAATCAGAAAATCAGAAAATATAGTAAGCCTTCAATTATACACTAAAGCATTCTTTATTATGGGGCTGTATTATTGCTATCTCATGTAAATGTGTTCTTTAGTAGAAAATCGCTGTGAAAAATTATTTATATAGACATATGTTTGGAAATGCTAAGTAGTTCATTATCTGTGCTATTTGCATTTTCAAAGTATAAAAATAGGATGCAATCATGTTCTGTACAGCAATGATGAAATTGACAGCTGACAGTTACTTGACAGCTTAGCCTTGAACAATAAAGTACAGTATGGACATCATGATTGAAGAATATTTACTTTGGACTACAGTGGACTTTTGCTGAAGCTCCTAGATACTATTCCTTATGAAACGTCAGAACATTTAATTTTTTTAGGCACTGAATGCTTGCCAAATACAGTATGCCCTCTAATAATAACCCACCTTTGGAATACCCAAAGGTCTTTCCAGATGTTTTCATCTTTTTAGCCTCTGACTACATGGGCATGAAAAGTATAATTGTTTGAAATAATACAGAGGGTTCAGTTAGAAAAGTGCTCAGATTTAACTTCTTATAATAAAGTCTACTTTAATTTAAAATACATAGTTTAAGCTAACTCAATATAACATGACAGCAGTTTCTCAAAACTCTGATATCAAAGCACCTTACCATCCATCCATTGTCTAACCCGCTGAATCCGAATAGGGTCACGGGGGTCTGCTGGAGCCAATCCCAGCCAACACAGGGCACAAGGCAGGAACCAATCCGCCAACCCACCGCAGGACACACACAAACACACCCACACACCAAGCACACACTAGGGCCAATTTAGAAACGCCAATCCACCTAACTGGCATGTCTTTGGATTGTGGGAGGAAACCGGAGCGCCCGGAGGAAACCCACGCAGACACGGGGAGAACATGCAAACTCCACGCAGGGAGGACCCGGGAAGCGAACCCGGGTCTCCTAACTGCGAGGCAGCAGCGCTACCACTGCGCCACCGTGCCGCGCCACCGTGCCGCCCCACCATACCATTAAACCAAATTTTTCTATTACTAACTTCGACTTAAAAACAATCAACAATATTTACAATACCAAGCAAACAATCTTTGAATTGCTTTCCACAATTTATCTGTTATAAAGATTAGCAACCCAAACTCTGACATTGCTTTAATGTGATAAGCAAAGTAAATCAGAGGCTAACCTTAGGTTCTGGATGCCCACCAGGAATGTCAATCTGGCCTGGTGCCTCACCAACTTGTTGACTGCGTCTGAGAAAAACAAACTTGTCATCTATAGTATGGAGCATGGCGCCTACACCCAGTGGCTCTGCCAAATAAGCCTGTGAATTTCCAAGATCCTTTAAACCTTGCTGTTGTAGAAATGGTGCTTCTAAGGCCCAATTGGTAGCAATAAAGTCCCGATAGCAGGTTAGACCCAAGCGAATGTACAATATCCCTCGCTTAAGAGAAACCGAGTGGATTCTGAACTTGGAGCCATTGAACAACCATGGCTTCTCCGAACACTTCTGCTGCCAAATCACCTCAATCTGTGGCTCATACTGAGGCAGCCGGCAGCGATTATACCTGGAGAGAAAGTCAAAAAAAAAATAAAAAAATTGAGCATTCACAATTTATTCCATTATATATTGCATTTATAGGTAAACACTTGCTCTTTAACTGTCCGCCTTTATTCCTTCAGCAGAGATATTTTAATGGTTAACAACGAATCCTGCATTCATTACAGATATATTATCATAGATATGTAACCAGATTCTCTTTGCTTCATTTGTGCCCCCACCCCCCTATAGTGTAGCATATATCAACGTACTGTATTTTAATTAGCACACAAGCCGAGAAGGGATTTTACCTGGGTGAAAGATCAACATGGACTTCCTCTTCTGTCAGGCCTTGAGATGATGGACACTGAAACATGATCGAAATTTCAGAATCCATCATTTGGAATGGTGTAAAATGCAATGTGCTTTCTCAGTAATGTGTTTCTGGGACAGGAAAGAAAGGAAAAAAGGCAGTTCACTTAAACGAGTGATAAAAAAAATGCATTACTCTTAACTTTACTGTCTCATAAATTAATAGAAAAAAGAATACTCATAATTTGCACATATAGAAGACATTCATTATACCAGTGTTTCCCAACCTCAGTCCTTGGGGCACACTGTGGCTGCAGGTTTTTGTTCCAACCAGATTCCTAATCAGTGACAACACCTGATAACACTGAGCTCATTTAATTAGCTGGGATTATTATTTTTTTATTCTACTGTACATTCAGAAAAGCACACATTATAAGACATTTAGAAATATTTCTGCTTTTGCTATAGATTTAAATACTTAACTTTCTTTTGTTGATTTCATTATATTTTGCCCTTTCTCTGTGCAGTTTTTCCTTTGTTGTATCTTAATAATGACAATTAAAATGAGCAGAACAGAGCAGACACGCTGGCAAACAACACTGAATAATCAAAGGCTGCAAGTACTTTAGCATCAGACCCACTAATTAGTAAATAATGGATTAATGAAACAATTAGAACACCTAAAAAAGTAGAATGAAAATCAAGATGAAAATATTGTTAAAAAGCAAAAAATACATTATTCCCATATAACTGCTTGGTACATTTTTATATGTACAGTATACAATATATATATATATATATATATATATTATTTTTTTCTTTTTTTTTACCAAACTTAGTTTTCTAATTTCTATATTGTTACCAAAACACAGAACTTGGGAAATAACACATCACTTAATTAGCCTAGGATTCCAATTAAAAACAGAAGCTGGTTGGAACAAAATCCTGCAGCCACAGTGTGCCCCCAGGACCGAGGTTGGGAAACACTGCACTATACTATACAGGGTGGTCCAGATCTAATTATGCAGAACCAGATGGTCTGGATGACTTTGATTTATGCGGGGACAATTCCAATTCGGCGCGAAGATGATTCTTCATGTCTTCAGTTCGCATACTTCTCAATGGTCTGGGATTTTTCGGGTGATTTTCTATGTAATAAACTGAATAAGTTATGAAAATTGCATAATTAGATCTGGACCAACCTATACAAATATATCAATGCCTCCCACTTACTCTAAAACTTATAAAGAAATAAAATAATTTTTAAATGAAATCTAAAAAAATAAACTGGATTATATGCAATATATTCTTGCAAAATACATTGTTGAAGTAAGTTATCATATTAACTACCAGTGGTTCATAGCCTCTTAGAAAGACACACATTTTTATACAGGCTCTTTTTCACACTGCACTTTATTGTTGTTATTTTTTAATTTTTTCAAAAGTATGACAGACTTGAACTTCACAGCGCAAGCAGGTTAAGTGACTTGATTTAGGTTACATGCTGAACTTCTGTATTTAGTTCAATATAGCCAGCAAAATGATGTGTTCCTGTCTAAATCCTCCATAGAATATATAATGTTTTAAGGCTAATTGATTTTTAAAGGTTGCCTCAAAGCTAGTGAAACTCAACACAAAATGCAATGTTGGATAGCTAACCTTTGAAGGTATTATTTAAAATAAGTCATGTTTATTAAAAAAATGATTATCTGATAATATTCCTAAAATAATCTGATGGAAGATATACATCTACTATAAGTTCCAGCATATTAAGTAGATCATAAGCTGTATTCATTTTACAAATAACAACCATAGAATGTTTTAATTACCACCAGCAAATAATGACAAAAATGCCACTAAACACACTCAATTATATATATATAATTTATAACAAATAACTAAGACAAAGACTTGAAGAAAGAAAAGCAACACTTCCACCTTTTAAACCATATTACAGATTACTAATGAGTTACTAATAGCAAGTTAAATTCTTGCTATCAAGAGGTAACAAAAGCTACAAAAAATTAATTTGTGTAAACTGAAACTTACAGTGTACTAAGGATTCGTGTCTGCAGAAGACTTCAAATAAGAATTCTCCACTGTTGAAGGAGAAGAGGCTTTAAATACCCATTTTAAATTACAGAGGTGTCACTAGGCACCAAAGCAAAATATTTAACCACCTTATGCAATACTTAGGTGTGGTTGAGTTTCTATGCTACTTGTCTAAAAGCCAGAAAATAATTACGAGCCACTGCGGTTTTAAATATAAATCCATAAAAAATATATAATTGCTATCTATTTTGCTTGTTGAGCATTCTCATAATTATAATATACGTATACTACAGAAAACTAAAGATGTGGCACAGAAAACTAAAGATAAACATAAAAGCTAAAATAAGAGTTGTTTTATTAACAGGTTTATTCTCCATAACCATTAAATGAAAGATGAAAACTTGTTTTAGGTATATATTCTGAGCTGGTTATTCGATAGTGATTATGTATACTTTGTATGATAGGCAAATCTCATGAAGTGTCCTTCACATTATTCTCCCACATAAAGTGCAAAACTGGCATCATGCAGTGCATTTGTTTATAAAATGATATTTTTGTTTCCCTTCCAACAACTCACACAAACTGTTAAACTATCAGTGAAAGTAGGTAAAGCCAACATTTACACTACTGGTCAAATGTTTTAGAATACCTCAGTTTTTCCAGTTTTTCTTCAAACTTAATCAGTTGAAATGCAATGAATGACCTAAAATGGTGAAAAGGTAAACAGTAAACTGCCAGAGGTTTAAATTTAAACTTTAGGCCATCTTTAGGGAACAACTAATAGGTTACAATCTACAGATGTTCTGTAGCAATTAAAGTAAATTAAGCCTTGCAAGTTGAAGCAAACAATTTACACAGGTGTTCCAACTTCTGTTGATTACTTAAAACCCTCCGTTTGCCTTAACAGTTGGAACTGTACTACTTGGACAATATTCCAGTGATAATGGAAAGAAAACAACAATTAACAAGTTAAATGAGACAGAGCATTATTACCCTTAGAAGGGTAGGCCTTTATTTAGAGAAATGAAAAGGAAAAAAAAAAAAAGTGTCAGTGAATACAGAGTCCTTCACAATCCAAAGGCAATTGGAAACTAGAAGAAACTCTGATAGCAAGAGATCTGGCAGATCAAAAGTGACAACCCAATCCAAAAACAAGTTTTCAAGGGTCACCAGCTTTCATGATATGTACCTCACAGCAAAAACAGCTTCAAACACAGCTTAACAGTAATCAAAAAAAGCAAGTCTCGGTTTCTGCTTTGAAGAGAAGACTTTGTGCTGTGGATCTGACAGGGCGAGTAGCAGTAAGAAAGCCATTCCTTAAAGGACAAAATAGAATCCCTGAAACACTGACTGTGGTCTACTGCAGACTGGAAGAAAGTCTTGTGGAACAATTAATGAAAATTTGAAATCTTCAGTTGATCACATAAGGTGTTTGTATGTCATTGAGTTGGTGAAAGGATGGTTCCTCAGTGTGCGACACCAACTATCAAACATGGAGGAGGAAGTGTGATGGTCTGGGGTTCTTTTGCTGGAGACAGAGTTGGTGACTTGCACAGTGACTGGCATTCTAAATCAAAATGGTTACCACATCCTTTTGTAGCAACATGCAATATCTTCTGCTCTGCATCCAGTAGGTCAGCGGTTCATCCTGCAGCAAGAGAATAACCTGAAACATACCTCCAGGCTATGTCAGAGCTACGTTAAAAGAAAAGAACAAGAAAGTACACTTCAGAACATGGACTGTCCAGCACAGTCTTCAGACTTAAATCCCACCGAGTTAGTTTGGGATGAACTGGACAGAATGGTGAAAGGAAAGCAACTTACAAGTGCAACATACTTGTGGGAATTTCTGCAGCAGTTTTGGGAAGAGCTTCCTGACTAATATTTGATTTCCCGTATAAAAAGAAATGCCATGTGTGTGTTTGGCTGTTATATCAGCAAAATTTAGCTACTTTGATGAATCAAAATTAAAAAAAAAAAAACTTTCTACACTTAACGATTCCTTGACTTATTTTTTTTAATCTGCCATTGTTTATTTGTTCTATGCCTTAATTTCATGAAACACTAAGACATTAAACTGTGCATTTCCATAAAAACTGAGCTGTTGTAAAAATTTAGACCAGCAAATAGTGATTACTTGCTAATGATGATGCAATCATAGAAAAATCTGTTACTGCTAAAATATGACATTACAATTTGATAGTAATACTCAAAAAGAGACCACATTATCAGGCTGCAGTCTGTATACATGTGCCATTCAAAACTTATTCTGTGTTAGAAGTATAAATGATTAAACATCACAGAACATTTCCACAGCCCTTGATTGCTGTTAAATGTAATGACTACAGAAAAAAAACTAAACAATGTTACTAATACTATAATTCTCAATCAACAAATTAAGATATTTAATGTTTCTTTCTTTATTTTAGCATTACACAGACTCAAAGTTGCAAATGGGTCTCTTTAATTAAATGAGTAACAAAAGCACATGGCAGACCTTATCCAAACCAAGCAAAATGTTAATCTAACAAAAAACTGCACAGAGAAAAACCCAGTTAGATACAGGTTTCATGCAGACTCCTCAAAGGACATGGCCAGGTCTTTGAATTTGACATTGGGACTCCTTGAGACAGTAGTGCTAGGTACTATGCCATCAGGCGCATTCTTCTGCAAACGTCAAAAAGGGGAAGGATTCATTTACAAATTATGTGCAACAAAAAAATTCTTTGATGCAATTGTGCTAATCACACTTGAAAGCTGAATATTTCAAACATTACTCACATTTTTAATTGACATGTATTTTGCTGCCTCTACCCTCAGAAAGAATGTAAAATCATGAACTCTCTGGACTAAACCGGAGTGACTTTTTGCAAAACTGGTTCAAAGATTATTGTTTAACCATCATTTATAGTTAAAAAATCAGTATAACCTTATAATCTCTCATGAAAATCATTGGTTTGAATTCTCTGGTGATTAAATCAAGTTTTCATTACTAAAGGATTTGATATAAAAATTTTTGTTGTAAAAATCAAAGTGGTCTTAATTTTTATAAACAAGCAGTCATTTAATTTGAAGTATACATCGCTGAACATTTTTGGAGAAAAGAAAGAAGCAAAGTAGAAGGCTCTAACAAGCTAGTTTCTGTTAATGCAGCTGAAGTAGTCAGAAAGTGAAACCACATATGACAGAATAGGAAATATAGCACAATGTACCTCTCTTTTTTTTAAAACCCTGTGTGACGTACGAATGCTGGCATTTAAAATCTGTCAGCCCGTCATTTATGTGCTTGATTCTAATTTTAGGCAAAGCTTGACATCACTCCAGCATAAAATGACGCAGATGATGTGACATAACCTCTAAATGAACACATTAAATACATTCAAATATTTTTGCTTAACTTAGTTAAATAAGTTATGCCTTCATGTAAATGAGGGAATGCAAATATCTTGGAGCAAATATGTGTAATACTGTATTTAGAAGTCTTAATTTTAATCCTTGCACTATTTATTTACTTCAGTTTAATATTATTTGCTGAAAAAAGTACTTTCTCATAGATCAGACGTTGAAACTTTGCATGGCTATGAAGAGAGCACACTAGTCAAAAGGAATATCAAAAAACTCATCCTTTCCATCGTGAAGTAAAAATCTAGACCATGAAAGATTCCAATATTTTTCTTAGGAAGCCAATGAACTACACCAAACTTCAATGTTGTAATTAAACCTTAAGGCAAGGTTATATTCCCAACCTCATCAATTTTGTGGTGTTTTCCCATTCTCCTTCTGTCTGCATCAGTTTTCCCTTTGTATGTCAGCTTTCAGCCACAGAGAAGAAAGCTGAGTAAATGGCGAGTGTGTGTGTGTGTGTGTGTGCATGAGCATGAGATTCTGGCTCCAGCTGACTGTTTAATAGTCTGTTAATAGAAAATTTCTGCGATTTTTCCGGTAAGGGAGACAGAAGTTTCGTGGGAAGGCTCATTATATTAACTAATCATAGCACTTGAGACTGGTGATGTGTTGCATGTTGAATAGCACTTGCAAATAATAATTTCAGTGTACTCTGTACATATAATAACCATATATGCCTATAATGAGAAATGTAGGCTCAGAAACTCATTGGCTAGATAAAATAAATGAAGTAATCCCAGCATTGAAAAAAGTGAAAAGAACAACTCTTGATAGCCATGTGTAAAGAACAGAGATGCTACTTTTTCTACAGCTCCTACTCAAAGAACTCTTCTCCTTGAATTGGCTCAGACTGAAAAGATGAGGTGACTTACTGTAAGTGTGAAGTGACCAAAGCTACTTTCATTCTAATTACGGGCACTTAGTAAACATACTCATTTTGGAGGAGTGAAAATATTGTCTTTAAAATGGGATGTTTATAAATAACAGCAAAGATTGAAGAGTTTTGGTAAGAAAACCAAAACCTCACCACCAATGTGTTCTGGTACTGTAATATAGTAAGGCTATCACAACTTATCCTACAACCTAAATTTGGAATAGTAACTGAGGATATGGAACTTTAAATCAGTGATATTAGACTGGTGATTAGGGGCTTTAAAAAAAAGTGCTGACTGACAAATAAAGGGGAGGCAGTAAAAGAGAAATAATAAGGGAAGAACATCATGAAAATTAGCAATGGCATTGACATCAGGACCGTAACAATTATTTGTGATTTATTTAAGCTTTTCAGGCTCTATGATAATGCTGCAGATAGAGAATAAGTACAATTAAGAACACTTTGGTGTAAGGTCCAGTCAAATTCTGCGACCACAACAGCACACTGAGAGGCTAGAACCAACACTACACAGTGGTGGAAAACTGTCAGAGACTCAATGATAGAAAACTTGGGAGTATATAATATTGTGATTTTTAAATGTTTTGCAATACACAAGGTATCAAAATTTGATTCTATGATATATTGCAATTTATTCTCAATTTTTTTATTTGACTTTAGTTATCCATATAGACAAATAATCTCACACCTAATCAAAGAAACCATTGTCTTAATTCATCCCAATTAACGTTTTCTATTGTTGGAAATTATTTGAAATACAGTATCTAGGCTCTTTCATTAGTAAAAATGGGAAATTACACATTGGTACATAATCTGACTTTTATGCTGGTTGAATCCCTGTCAAATATTTGTATTAGCGCCATCAAACAATAACTGACTTTAGAATATTTCAGATTTAACATATTGCTTGAATATACAAATGTGCATTAAAAATTCTTAAGGATATGTATATGAATGTTGCCACGAGGTACCGTATACATAAAATCCATCCTGTCATACTTTGAATCCAAAATATCCATCCTGTTATGCCAAGAGGCAGTCCTACTTTGCTGTATGCTAGAGTATTTGATTTTAAAATGGCTTTATATATTAAATATGTGTCAAATTTAATTCTTTCATTGCTGTAATATTTTGAAAACTAAAATGAATGCAAATGCAAGGTGTAAATGTTAGCATAATATCTGATACCCTAATCTCTGCTACAGAGCTAATGTTTGAAGTATACCCTTCACTGGAATTAAAAAGCTGTCTATTGGAATAAAGTATTCTGCCATGCGTGTACTAGTATAATGCATTGCTTTTTACTCCAACAGATAGGGGTATCACAAACATTAGCAATCCTACAGTGATTCCTACACCTATAAATAAGAAGAAAAAAAAAAATCTTATACTTGTCTTAACTGCATCAATGAGGTAGTATATCCTGATGAAAAATATTGCAATACACTGAACTGTACTGATTTCCCCCCCCCCGTCTTCTAGAATTACCCTTTGTTGTCAAAGACAATCTCACAAGCAGTTGGATCTGGTGTGGCCATGATTATTGTATTAATAGTTCAAGACACTGTGGTGGGCTAGCGCCCTGCCCGCTGTTTGTTTCCTGCCTTGCACCCTGTGTTGGCTGGGATTGGCTCTAGCAGACCCCTGTTGGCCCTGTGTTTAGTATATAGCAGGTTGGATAATGGATGGATTAAAGACAGCAAAATATCAAATGTAATCAAGGGTTGAGTCACCTTAAATATTAAGAGGTAAAGATCTCCATGATATACTTAACTAATTAAATTATTGATGGTTTTAAATTAATTTGGTCTAGCAAGAGGAGACTTGGTAAAAATTAAAAGAAAAAAAATTAAGGACAAATGAAATGGGAGTTTAGCTTCCCTACTCAAACTACATTTTTGATATATGCATAGATGTCTTAGTTACACCCAAACAACAGAATAAATCAAGGTGAACGAAGAATAAATCCAAGTATTACATTCAGACTACTTAATACGACTAGAAATTGCAAGGAAACTATGTTCATTTTTTCCTTGTAGTTTTGTCTTGGACAATGGAGATATGGAATCTAATAATTTCACAATGACATTTTCTTTTCAGATAAAATATTTTTATTTTCATAACACTGGTACTGAGTAATTTAGCTCACTCATCACAGGAATTGCATTATCAGTTATTTTATCTAATCACTATAAAATGCTATAAATATTATCCAAAATTCCATCTGCTGTTGTGAATGTAAATGTTAAAATGCAGAGAATGTAACACACTTTGCTTAGAAATGCATAAACTGTTGAATAAAAGCAATACTCACTTCTTTGTTAGCAATTTGTGAAATAAAGATGACTTACTGTTTAATATATTACATAAGACAGGATTTTTGTGACGGAGAGCTAAGTGTATAAATAAAAATACAGTATCTCTGCTTATCAGTAAATCACACAAAAGCAGTTGAAATTAAATTTGCGGGTTATTTTAAGGATAGCCCAGCTTAGAACATAGGACATTAAATGTTGTTTCAGGTGTAAAATTAACGCTGAAGAAATATTCTATATTTACAGTATTGCAATAACATCTAGCAGTCGGCTATGTGAACGCTCCATACACTAATGCTGATAACGAAGTAGGGAGCAGCAATTAATACTCTTTAGCCAATTTAACGCCCTGTGGGTCCAATTCACTTAGTGGATATTGAGCCATATTCTGTGTTCACTGCTTGAATTCCCGTAATACCATCTAATTATCCTTTCAAGCTTAAAGCCAACCCCCTGTCAATCTCTGGTTCATCAAGACTATTACTGAAGTACAGGGCTACACTTAAAGAGGAATGGCTATATTTTGATGGGAAGAGTTCAAGATTGAGCAGGAACATGTATTTATTTTTCTGTGTCCATACCTAAAAATGTAGTTTACAAGAAAGTGAAACATGTATTACCAGATACACTAACTGTGGTCCACAATTTAACTATACTTGTTGTTTTTTACCGTTTAAATATCAGCTAAGGAACAAACTGTAGAGGGTGCAGACCTATAAATACCTGGGAGTGCAGCTGGATGATAAATTGGACTGGACTGCCAATACTGATGCTCTGCGTAAGAAAGGACAGAGCCGACTATACTTCCTTAGAAGGTTGGCGTCTTTCATCATCTGCAATAAGCAGATGTTCTATCAGACAGTTGTGGTGAGCGCCCTCCTTTACGCGGTGGTGTGCTGGGGAGGCAGCATAAAGGAGGACGTCTCACGCCTAGATAAACTGGGGAGAAAGGCAGGCTCTATTGTTGACACAGAGCTGGACAGTTTGACATCCGTGGCAGAGCGATGGGCGCTGAGCAGGCTCCTGTCAATAATGGAAAATCCACTGTATCCACTGAACAGGATCATCTCCAGACAGAGGATCAGCTTCAGCTACAGACTGCTGTTACTGTCCTCCTCCACTGACAAACTGAGGAGATCGTTCCTCATCCACACTTTGCGACTCTCCAATTCCACAAGGGGGGGTAAACGTTAATATTATACAAAATTATTGTCTGTTATACCTTCATTGTTATCACTCTTTAATATTGTTCTTTATCAGTATGTTGCTGCTGGAGTATGTGAATTTCCCCTTGGGATTAATAAAGTATATCTATCTATCTAACTGATTATAAAATCTATCTATATAACTCCTATAAAATGTATAACTCAAAGGGAAAAAGGCAGGTACTAAAATACACTATATGGCCAGAAGCATGTGGATACTCCTGTAAACTACTGAGTTTGGGTGTTTCAGCTGCATCCATAAAATCAAGCACATAGCAATGCAATCTCCATTGACAAACTTTGGCAGGAGAATGGGGTGCACTGAAGAGCTCAGTACTATCATAAGATGCCACCTTTGCCACAAGTCAGTACATGAAATTTCTGTTCTGCTAGATCTGCTCCAGTCAGCTGTAAGTGCTATTACTATGAAGAAGGAGCATCTAACAGCGACAAAAGATCCTCCACAAAGTGGTGGACCACACAAACTTACAAAGCAGGACTGCCAAGTGCTGAAGTGCATATGGAGTAAAAATTGCCAATCCTATGTTACATCACTCACAACAGAGTTCCAAACTGTCTCTGGAAGAAACATCAACACAGAAATAATGTGTGTCAGGAGCTTCATGAAATTGGTTTCCATGGCCCAAATGCCAAATGGACCCTGGAACAGAGAAACCATGTTCTCTGCAGTGATGAATCATGCATCACTTACCTGGTAGTCTGACAGACAAATCTGGGTTTGATGGAGGCCAGGAGAATGCTATGACTACAACTAAAAAGTGCCTACTGTAAAGTGTGGTGGATGAGGGACTGTTTTTCATGGTAGGGCTAGGTTCCTTGGTCCTAGTGAAGGGTACTGCTATTTCTAAAGTACACAAAGACGTTTTAGACAATTGTGTGCTTCCAGATTTGTGGCAAGAGTTTGGGGAAGACCCTTTTCTGTCCCAGCGTGACTCTGCCACCTGCAGAGAGCCATTTACATAAAGACATTTTTTGAGGAATATGGTGTGGAGAAAAGCTCAAGAGCTCTGACTTCAACTTTAAGACATTTGGAATGTACTGGAACAACAATCGCAAGTCAGGTCTTCAAGTGCCTAATTTCACAAATACTCTCTTGGCTGAATGGGAACAAACTCCAACAGACACACTCCAAAATCTTGTGGAAAGCCTTTCCAGAAGAGTGGAGGCAGTTATAGTTGCAAAATGGTGCCAATGTTTTAGAATGGACTGTCCAACAAGCTCATACAGGTGTGATGATCAGATGTCCAACGTTTTGGCTATTTAGTGGAAATTATTAAGTTTGTAATGGTCTGCTTATGTTTGCAATATGTGTGCTGCAACTGTTTTGGATCTCCATAACCCACAAAAAAAACAGCCATCCAATAACTACTTTAGGGGAGTAAGTTGAAATATTGCCAAATCGTCGTACTTTTAAAATGTAGTTCTGTCAACAAAGAAGTCTATTATTGAAATGATAGCAATGCCAATCTCACACAAACACTTGTTCACATTGAATATTAAAATCATTTTATGTTGTAGCTTCATAACTACAATGGACCATTTCAAAGGTTATCACAAAGAATCTAACAACATGAAAGTTGCTGTATAATACAAAAGTACAAAGGTAATTTTAACAGTAAATATAAAAGGTACAATAAAAAGCCACAATATTATGGAAACCTGAATAAACCAAAGACGGACACTGCATTTACAAAACACTGAAAAAACAGCTTTAAAGGACAATGTAATATGTTTAGTGAAAAACTCTCCAAATTGGTGTCGTGCATAACTTAACAAAAAATACTGCACTAAACTGGGTTAGCTCCTACCTTACAAACGATACTGCCAAAATGGATTTAAGTGATTAGAAAATCGTTGAATGGGCATAATCATTAATAACTAAAATAACTTTGAAATGCAATACACGAGGCATCGCTACAAAAATAAAACGAGAAAAAGTAACATCAACATGACATACCTAGTTGAAAGTTCTAAAGCAGCCATACAGTATAATTTGACATAAGAAACCATTTAGAATTCAAAAACAAAAATTTAAACATCAGGTGAAAATATGATAAAAATAAAGCATTGCAATAATACAGTTATCTTCATGTTTACAGCATATATTCAATATATTTGACTGTAAAAGGTTTAAATTAAGTGAAAGTAAAGAAAGGCTGAACCAAAGTGCCGAAGACGAGTACTAAAACCACACACGAAACGTAAATGCATCCAAATATATCAGCTTAAAATTGAGTATATTTAAGAATCTTATTTACGTTTTATACAAAATTTTATCATTAAAATCATACTTCGATGTACAAACATTTTGACATAAAATACTGTAAATACGAACAAAATAATTTACTGTACAAAACACGAGTCCGTTTAGATTAAAATGTATTGTCGATAAAAGAAAAACAAACTTTTATTTACCTATCTATCCTGATTCCGGAAGCCCTTCTGAACCCGGAAAAAAGAAAACTATACAGCATCCAGCACCTCTATTGGTTGCTTGCTGATATAACTTTACCATTGTATTGGCTGGCGTGATACATATACTTGTTCTTGATTGGCTAAACGACTTTCATTCATTATTTCTGTCGTTGACGCGTTGCCGTTCTTAAAAGTACAGTATAGCAATTCACACAAGCTTTTGGTTTGCTACATCTCGGGTTTTTTTTTTAGAAGATGCAGTGTAACCGAATCTAAAATAGCATGTCACCAATTAAGTTCACTTTTTTTGAAGACCTTGCAAAGTTAAATGCACATATTTGTTCCAGAGGTACGATTTTAGATAAATGACAAATCATAATAATTTCCTGAATCGGACACACAGGTCAGTAGTTGGCTCTGTAATTTTCATTGTGGCCGATACGTTGTGGTAAGATAACAGGTGACACACACCGATGGATTAAAATGCACAAGAGAATCATAACGGTGATTTCAACGTGTTCAGAATATATAAAGATGGTTCCAAAGCCCCCTTATTATTTTCTTATGAGAATGTGTTTTTGTAAGGTTCAGCTTTAGCATCACACTGTTTTCTGGAACATGAATCTTTATCCACGACCAAATTTAAAACATGGGGCAAGCCATTTTATATACTGTACCTGTTATTTGAATGTAAAGGGCAAGCAGCTTATTTCAGCACCATGGGGAGCCAGTCCATCGTAGGGCACACCACATTCATTTCTGCTATATAGCCTATTAAACACAATGTTGGCATACTTTACGTGCAGGAAGAAATTAGCGTACCCAAGGAAATCCCATGAAAACTTGGAAAGAATTTGTGGCATACGATACATATGTATTCTTATACACAGCTGGAAATTTTACTAAAATGAAAAGTTCTTTGTATTGTAAAAAAAACATTTGCTTGAATATACTAAATGTTTTGTGGTTTTAAACTTGTCTGATATAAAATCATTAAGTGAGGTTAATCTTATTCTTGCCATTTTCTTCTTGTGGTGTAGATCCTATTGAAACAACATCCTCCACTACTGTAATCCAGTAGTTTTAAGTTAGCGCTAAACTTCCAATGTATAAACCCAAGGAAAAATTAATAAGTAATAAATACTGCTTTACACCAGAGGACAATGTTCTTCTCATTTAGTTTTGATAGGGCACAAGGAGCTGACAAAAGAGAACAGCCTATCTTTACCCAAGTCTCCATCAAATGACCCACACTGTCAACCTAAAGAAATTTGTCTGTATATTGCTTTCAGAACCACTCTAAGAGCAATACATGTTAATTACAATAAGAATGTTAAAGGACAACATACATTTTCTTTTCTTCCAAATCTCCCATTTGGCTTATTTTGCCAGGACCTTGTTAATTTATACTTCAGTGTGTTTTTTTTTCTTTGTATCAGTATATTATTGTATATAGCATTGTAAAAAGAGTGGAGAATCTAGTCAGACTAGTCAGAAGAAGGAACTACAGAACAAAGCCCATAACCTCCTTAGTATATAACTTGGACTCAGGTGGAAAGTTCTTATAAACTATTATAACTTGTAAGTGGAAGGCATGAATTCAATACTAGCTATTATCAGTTCCCTAAATGTACTAACTCAATAAACTGAATGTACATTTAAATGTCTGTTAGCAACTACAAAGTAAACACATTTCAAATAAACTAGCTGATTTTGTGATTTTTATGTTAAGAATTTGATGCTGATGTCTTTGATTAATTATCAAATTATCAATAAATATGAGCATAGCCCTAGTTACTGTGCACTATGTATGCTACATGTCAGAGTTGTTCTATGCCTCTGTTTATTTTCTAGTATCCATTGTTTGTACTAGCTACTACTACTGTACTGTAATGATGGTCATTAATCAGCTAACAGTGAGAGGTAATTTCTGCCCTCAGACTTCAGGCTCTATATTGGGTGACTTCTTATCTAAGGTGGTATTGTTCCCTGTGCACTAAATGTCTTAACAGAAGATGGCACTATGTACAATATGTGGTAATATACTCTGCCAATGACTGACATCCTGTACTATCAAATTGTAATTTATACATAAATATGTACAATAGTAATCACTTTACACTTAGTATCTATATATATATATTTCACTAAGGCAAGACAACCATGGAAAGCACGCCGGAAGGGGTGTGGATTCACTAAGCCGCCGACAAGTGAGACACCTATGGTGCACGCAGGAAGGAGCCACGCCCACCAACTCCAAGACCATTGGATACAACAACAACTCACAGAGCCACGCCCACCAACTCGGACGCGACGACACAGAAAAACCGGCGTCATTAATATTCGTCTGTCGTAGAGGTCACATGCAGCTCCAACCCACGTTGACTGTTCATAGAGGCATGTTTCTCGCGGAGGTGAATCACCATATGCAGCGTGTAAAACTGTTTGCGAGGGGTATCCCATGGGATCCTTAAAACATTCCTTTACAACTGAGGTTAAAACACAATGAAGTGAGCAGTCTTTAAAAAACAAGTTTTCGGTTACGACGTACGACCGCGTGCACCATAGCAAACTGTTTTACACGCTTCATACAGCAATTCGCATCCGCGACAAACATGCGTCTTCTTAGATGCTCCTGCACTTTGTACACACCCCCCTCCCACCTCGCTACCACCGTGATCAGGTCTCTTGGTGGATTATATATAGAAAGGCAGCCAAAACCGCACAGAGCAATAAAAAGTCTACGTGAGTCACAGGTGCATCTGGACTGTGCAAAGACAACAACGACTCAAATGACGAGTTGGAGGTGGGCACATGAGCAGGCAGTGTATGCTGAACGAGAAATCAGCAGACTAGCATGACACAGGGAGCGGAGTGGATGTCCTTCTCCTCTCCTCCCGCTCCACCATCCGCGCCTGAGCGCCGCATGGATGATTGTGTGTTGGTTCGTTCCATGCATTGGTTAAAACCCAATGAAGGAGGCAGTCTTTAAAAACGAATAAGCCCTGTGCCTCTGTTTCATTACCGTCTCACCTGATTCACCAATGCAGGCCCTGCAACAGTCAAGACGCTCTCTCGGCAGCTGACCTTCTCTGTGCCTGACCGGTACACACAGAGGCACCACATGACCAGGCGGTGTGTATGCTTCGAGAATGAGGGTGGACGCGACAGGACTATCTAAGAAGAGGCATGTTTGTCACGGATGTAAATCGCTGTATGTAGTGTGTAAAACAATTTGTCGCGAATGTGAATCGCTGTATGCAGCGTGTAAAACGCTGTATTGTATGTTGCCCTCTTCAGAGTTGCATCTTTTCATTCACCTACAGTCGTATACACAATGAAGTGAGCAGTCTTTAAAAACTGAATTTTCGGTTATAACGCACGACCGCGTGCACCATAGCAAACTGTTTTACACGCTACATACAGCAATTCGCATCCGCAACAAACATGCGTCTTCTTAGATGCTCCTGCACTTTGTACACACCCCCCTCCCACCTCGCTGCTACCGTGGTCGGGTGTCTTGGTGGATTATATATAGTGTGGTATCCGGCCGGGACGCCCAGGAGGACCGGAGGAGGGCTTGTGCCTCCACCAGACCACGAGGGGGCGTCCGCCCTGGTTATGTTGGGGGCCTTGGGTAAAGGGCTTGGAAGCCCAGCCCTGTAGGGACCCGTGGCCACCGCCAGGCGGCGCCCCGGTGCCTGAATATCCCTGGAACCCAGCACTTCCACCACACCAGGAAGTGCTGGGGAGAAGACGACAGGGGACACCCGGACGGCTTCCGGGTGCGCAGCCGGCACTTCCGCCACACTGGGGCGTGTCTGCGGAGGAGTGCCGAGACGCAGCTGGAACCCATCCGGGTTCCTATTTAAGGGGCCGCCTCCCTTCAGTCGAAGGTGGAAGTCGGGTGGAAGAGGACGGGAGGTGGCTAAGAGAGAGGCACAAAGACTGTGAGGCCTGGACATTTGGGGGGAACAGTGCTGGAGGCACTGGGAAGTGCACTAACTTCATTATTGTAAATATATTGCAAATAAACGTGTGTTGGGTGAAATTAAGATGTCCGCCCGTCTGTGTCCGGGTTCAAGTCCACAATAGAAAGGCAGCCAAAACCGCACAGAGCAATGAAGAATCTACGTGAGTCACAGGTGCATCTGGACTGTACAAAGACGACAACGACTCGAGTGACGAGTTGGAGGTGGGCACATGAGCAGGCAGTGCATACTGGACGAGAAATCAGCAGACTAGCATGATGGAGGGAGCGAATGGATGTCCTTCTACTCTCCTCCCATTCCACCATCCGCGCCTGAGCGCCGCATGGACGATTGTGTATTGGTTCATTCAGTGCATTGTTACAATGTTGCTTTTCTTGCTGATTTATTACATTACCGATTTTTCAAATGTTAATTTTCTCCCTGTGCTTAAAAATTATTAAAAAAAAGGCCTGATTATGCGGCGTATGGTACGCCGCGGGTTGGCTAGTATACCTATGATTTGTTAGTTTACCATACCATTTTCTAAGCCCCTTTAATCTTGTGCGAGGTTTCAGGGGACTGGAGCATATCCCAACACGCACAGGGCGCAAGGCAGGATCAATCCCTGGACAGGGAGCTGGTCAATTTTTTGGACAGAATTTCTAGGCGCAGCCAGGGTGTTGAGGGGGTCCGGTTTGGTGGACTCAGGATTGGGTCACTGCTTTTTGCAGATGATGTTGTTCTGTTTGCTTCTTCAGGCCGTGATCTTCAGCTCTCTCTGGATCAGTTCGCAGCTGAGTGTGAAGCAGCTGGGATGGGAATCAGTACCTCCAAATCCAAGACCATGGTCCTGAGCTGGAAAATGGTGGAGTGCTCGCTCAGGGTTGTGAGCGAGATCCTGCCCCAAGTGGAGGAGTTCAAGTATCTCGGGGTCTTGTTCACGAGTGAGGGAAGAATGGAGCGTGAGATCGACAGGCAGATCGGTTTAGCATCCGCAGTGATGCGGGCTCTGCATTGGTCTGTCATGGTGAAAAAGGAGCTGAGCCATAAGGCAAAGCTCTCAATTTACCAGTCGATCTACGTTCCTACCCTCACCTATGGTCATGAGCTATGGGTAGTGACCGAAAGAACGAGATTGCGAATACAAGCGGCTGAAATGAGTTTCCTCCGTAGGGTGTCTGGGCTTTCCCTTAAAGATAGGGTGAGAAGCTCAGTCATCCAGGAGGGACACAGAGTAGAGCCGCTGCTCCTCCGCAACGAGACGAGTCAGATGAGGTGGCTCGGGCATCTTATCAGGATGCCTCCTGGACGCCTCCCTGGCGAGGTGTTCCGGGCACGTCTAACTGGGAGGAGGCCCTGGGAAGACCCAGGACACGCTGGAGGAACTATGTCTCCCGGCTGGCCTGGGAACGCCTTGGGATTCTCCCGGAAATGCTAGAAGAAGTGGCCGGGAAAAGGGAAGTCTAGGCCTCTCTGCTCAAGCTGCTGCCCCTGCGACCCGACCTCGGATAAGCGGAAGAGGATGGATGGATCGATGGATAATGTGCATTGTACTTACTGAATGCAGAATTTCATTTCCTATGTGTCAGATTAATTATTATTTAATATGTCATAATTCCAGAACAAACGTGAACACAAGGAGAATATGGGAACAGGTTAAAGTGAAGTACAAAAATATACTTCAAACTAGTAAATATTGGTATATAACTATTTAAAGAACTGATGACATAAAGAATTATATATAATATAAAAAAACATACATCTTAAAAGCTAATAAGAAGGCAGACAAGCAAAAAACAGGTGGAGGTCCACGCGGTCGAGACCTACCCCCTGCAGAAGAGTTGGCTCTCCAGCAAAATGCCCATCGCCCTGTCTCTGAGGGCATTCCAGGGGGAAGATAGCCCTCTTTTTTGTTGGGTCAGTTGCAGGGAATGTCATATCCTAGAGCCTGTGTCTGACCAATGAGATATTGATGAAGGTCAAATATTTGACCTGTGTCTGACCAACGAGATATTGATGAAGGTCAAATATTTGATGAAGACCTGTGTCTGTTTATAATCATAATTATTCATCAGGAGGAGAGGTAAATTTTCCAAATAATGTTTGATCAAACTCCACTCTGATCAGTTCCATGTGCCCCAATCACATTTGGAAATCCTGGGTAATCAGAATGTTTGGCTGATTGTGAGATTCTTTATGGTATGGAGGAATATTTCGGACAAAATGAAATAAATAAATAAATGCGTAAATAAAAAAAAGTACTGTGAAATGTGAGCATAAATAAATAAATGTGTCATGAAATGAGAGCCTTAATAAATAAATATGTCATGAAATGAGAGCATAAATAAATAAATGTGTCACGAAATAGGTTTTTCGTTGCTTATTTATTTATTTCATTTTGTCCGTAACATTCCTGCAAACCGTCATGAAATACGGCTTGAAATAAAACTGTCACTTTCACTCGTCAAAGTTGAGAGGGTGGGCTCTAACACGCCCTCTAGTTACTGATTGGTGAATCGATAGCACACGGATTAATTAGAAAAATGCTTACTACTGCCGATGAAATGGATTCTGGCGAAGATATTACGTCCATCCTTTGACATTCCAGCTGAGTCAATAGAACACCTTCTGTCATGCGGTTTAAAAGTACGACAGATTGCAGATCTATAAGGTGTATCGGAGAAAACGATCACAAGGCGAATGAGCCAGTTTGACATACGGTAAGCTGCAACGGCTGTATTAGTTTAGGTACTTTGACATGGAATGCCCAAAGCAGATACAACTAATATTTTGAACTGAACAAGCGGGTTAGAAAATGGATGGATGGATGGATGAACAACTTTGCCACTGATCAGAGCTGTACAGTTGTTTGAAAAAGTAGCTGCGAATATGCAACTGACTTTATACTCGTAAAACAAGGGTCAAATACTCAGTTCTAAAAGGGCCGCCAACATTGTAATTTCTTCCGATAAATCTTCAATTCTCTCTCTGAAATACGTAATATCTTTGCCAGAATCCATTTCATCGGCAGTAGTAACCATTTTTCTAATGAATTCTTGTGCTATCGATTCACCAATCAGTAACTAGAGGGCGTGTTAGAGCCCACCCTCTCAACTTTGACGAGTGAAAGTGACAGTTTTATTTCAAGCCGTATTTCATGACGGTTTGCAGGAATGTTACGGACAAAATGAAATAAGCAACGAAAAACCTATTTCGTGACACATTTATTTATTTATGCTCTCATTTCATGACATATTTATTTATTAAGGCTCTCATTTCATGACACATTTATTTATTTATGCTCACATTTCACAGTACTTTTATTTATTTACGCATTTATTTATTTATTTCATTTTGTCCGAAATATTCCTCCATATTATGGAACTGTGGGTGTTTTTGCCTGTGTATTACCTACCTGCAATGGCATGAAACGCCTCTTTTGTCTGCAAACGCAGGTGTCCTGGAAACACTATGAAAACCCGAAGGAAATATTTCAGAGCCAAACAGACTTTACGAATTGCCTGCCAAACTGCACTTTTAGATAGATTTTCCGCATCGCCTACAGTATATAAAAAGTGCCGCTTGCAAAAAACCACAAAGCAATGCATACTGTCTGTGTGGTTGTGAGAGCCCGACTTTGCCTAGTTTAACTTCGAATATAAGGTGCTAATAAATCTTTGAGGTACAATATTCCCCCTCGGCTAAAGCGGCATCCTTCGAAAAATATTTCTTCTGGGAGCAATAAAGGATCTTGCCGATCGTGCAAAACCTTCTCTATATGAAATTCTCATCTTATAATTTGCACACTGATATCAATTGGTCGCTCATTCGTAAACAGTGAAGCCATGACTGAATGAATTCCATGCACGGAAACTGATCAAGTGTCTGAGCTAATCCTTGTTTACATAGAACAAACCTGCTCCGAGCTGGTTTGAAGATTTGAATGTGTTGCTATGACAACACATCCAGCAAGAGTTTCAAAAACCGACAGATCCAGGATCAGGCCAAATCGTCAACTATTACATCCGGCTAAACGAGTAATCCACATACGAAAAATACCCCCACTGGTCAAAGAAGTTGTTGCAATAACAGTTTATTTGTAAACAATTCAAAACAAGCAAATGCAAAACAACTATGAAGAAATTTAAACAGGAACTATTTACAACTAACTATAAAGCTCTGCTGCGGTGGGCTGACGCCCTGCCCGGGGTTTGTTTCCTGCCTTGCACCTTGTGATGGCTGGGATTGGCTCCAGCAGACTCCCGTGACCCTGTAGTTAGGATATAGCGGGTTGGATAATGGATGAATGGATATAAAGCTCTGTGTTACTATGCTCTCTGAAGTACTACTTGAAAAATATTACACTGTAGAATTTTGTAAATTCTAGTGATAATGGCAAGAAAACGGCAAGTAACAACTGAAATGAGACAGAGCTTTATTACCCTTAAGTGTAGGCCTTTCATTTAAAGAAATTGCAAAAAAAAATCTAAGTGTCAGTGAGTATGGTGTCTTACACAGTACACAGTCCAAAGGCATTTGGAAAATGGAAGAAACTCTGATAGGAAGAGATCTGGCAGACCCAAAGTGACCACCCAATCAGAAGACACATTTCTGAGGGTCACCAGCTTACGTGATAGGTGCCTTACAGCACAACAGCTTCAAGAATAGTAGTTGAAAAAAACAAGTCTCAGTTCCTACTGTGAAGAGGAGACTTTGTGCTGCAGGTTTGACAGGGCAAGTGGGAGTAAGAAAGCCATTCCTTAAATGACCAAATAGGACCTTGAAATACCGGCTGTGGAATACTGCAGACTGGAAGAAAGTCTTATGGACAGATGAATCAAAATTTGAAATCTTCTGTTCATCATGCAGAGTATTTTTAGTATGTTGCTGAGTTAGTGAAAGGATGGTTCCTCAGTGTATAACACCAACTGTCAAACATGGAGAAGAAAGTGTAATGATCTAGTATACTTTTGCTGTAGGCAGATTTGGTGACTTGCACAGGGTGACCGACGTTCATAATCAAAAGGGTTACCACAGTTTGGCTGTTATATCAGCAAAAGGTGGCTACTTTGATGAATCAAAAATATGAATAAAATTCTGTGCACTTAATGATTCCCTGACTTACTTTATTTGCCATTGTTTATTTGTTCTATGCCCTGATTTCATGAAATATTAAGACATTAAACTGTGTGCAGTTCCATAAAAACTGAAAAAACTAGGGTGTTCTAAAACTTTTGACCAGTAGTGTGTATATATATATACAGTGTATATACACACACAGTATATATTAGGGGGCTATGCCCCCTACTCACTTCGCTTGCCCACCCCACAACCCCCACCCCCAGGGGCACACTTCACGCTAGCCACTTCGTGCCTCTGCTGCTTGCATTGTGAAGGGGGGGGCGCTGAATGCATGCTAAGGAGATGAGGATGGATCAGCTGCTGGCTGTCTGCTAGCTGCTACTGAGCTGCATGTTTACAATATTAAAACCACCTAATTTCATGTAGGTTCCCCTTGTGCGGCCAAAATAACTATAACCTGTCAAAGTATATGCATTTGATATGTATACACATACACACATTAATAGAGCAAGAGAGATAGTGTATGTCTTACACAGGTCTGGCATTTAATTTAAAAATGGTCATGTCTTCAATAAATCACAGAATGTTTATTACAAATAACATGCAAAAACACAATGTAAAGATAACAACTCCTTAAGGCATAATGTTAGTATTTAAACACAGGTCTCTAACTATGTGCTTAAAAAAAAAAGAACCTTAAAGAAACTACTGAAATCATATTAAAGCAAATTCATACACAAACTGTTCAACAACATCATACTTGGCAAAGCAATTATACAACACTAGCCAACCCGCGGCATAGCATACACCGCATAATCAGGCCGGTTTTTGAATGATTTTCAAGCACAGGGGGAAAATTAACATTTGAAAAATCGGTAATGTAATAAATCAGCAAGAAAAGCAACATTGTAACAATGCACGGAACGAACCAACACACAATCGTTCGTGACTGAAAACCAGCGGACTGCCATCGCGCCTTCTCCTCCCAGACGGAGGGATGGGGGTGGACGGCTGAGGCGCGGAGGGTGAAACGGGAGGAGAGGAGAAGGACGTCCATTCCGCTCCCTCCGTCATGCTAGTCTGCTGATTTCTTGTCCAGTATACACTGCCTGCTCATGTGCCCACCTCCAACTCGTCACTTGAGTCGTTGTCGTCTTTGCACAGTCCAGATGCACCTGTGACTCACGTAGACTTTTCATTGCTCTGTGCGGTTTTGGCTGCCTTTCTATATATAATCCACCAAGACACCCAACCACGGTAGCAGCGAGGTGGGAGGGGGGCTGTGTTCCTGCAGGCGCATCTAAGAGGACGCATGTTTGTCTCGGATGCGAAATGCTGTATGTAGCGTGTAAAACAGTTTGCTATGGTGCACGCGGTCATGCGTCATAACTGAAAACTCGGTTTTTAAAGACTGCTTACTTCATTGTGTTTTAACCTCAGTTGTAAAGGATTGTTTTAAGGATCCCATGGGATACCCCTCGCAAACCGTTTTACACGCTGCATATGGCGATTCACCTCTGCAAGAAACATGCCTCTATGAACAGTCAACGTGGCTCGGAGGTGCATGTGGCCTCTACAACAGACGAATATAAATGATGCCGTTTTTTCTGTGTCGTCGCATCTGAGTTGGTGGGCATGGCTCTGCGAGTTGTCATTGTATCCAATGGTCTTGGAGTTGGTGGGCGTGGCTCCTTCTTGCGCGCGCCATAGGTGTCTTACTTGTCGGTGGCTTAGTGAATCCACGCAACGTCTGCCGTGCTTTCCATGGGTGTCTTGCCTTAGTGAATTTTATATACACTCACCTAAAGGATTATTAGGAACACCATACTAATACGGTGTTTGACCCCCTTTCACCTTCAAAACTGCCTTAATTCTACATGGCATTGATTCAACAAGGTGCTGAAAGCATTCTTTAGAAATGTTGGTCCATATTGATAGGATATCATCTTGCAGTTGATGGGGATTTGTGGGATGCACATCCAGGGCATGAAGCTCCCGTTCCACCACATCCCAAAGATGCTCTATTTGGTTGAGATCTGGTGACTGTGGGGGCCATTTTAGTACAGTGAACTTATTGTCATGTTCAAGAAACCAATTTGAAATGATTCGAGCTTTGTGACATGGTGCATTATCCGGCTGGAAGTAGCCATCAGAGGATGGGTACATGGTGGTCATGAAGGGATGGACATGGTCAGAAACAATGCTCAGGTAGCCTGTGGCATTTAAACAATGCCCAATTGGCACTAAGGGGCCTAAAGTGTGCCAAGAAAACATCCCCCACATCATTACACCACCACCACCAGCCTGCACAGTGGTAACAAGGCATGATGAATCCATGTTCTCATTCTGTTTACGCCAAATTCTGACCCTACCATTTGAATGTCTCAACAGAAATCGAGACTCATCAAACCAGGCAACATTTTGACAGTCTTAAAGTGTCCAATTTTGGTGAGCTCATGCAAATTGTAGCCTCTTTTTCCTATTTGTAGTGGAGATGAGTGGTACCTGGTGGGGTCTTCTGCTGTTGTAGCCCATCCGCCTCAAGGTTGTGTGTGTTGTGGCTTCACAAATGCTTTGCTGCATACCTCGGTTGTAACGAGTGGTTATTTCAGTCAAAGTTGCTCTTCTATCAGCATGAATCAGCCGGCCCATTCTCCTCTGACCTCTAGCATCAACAAGGCATTTTCGCCCACAGGACTGCCGCATACTGGATGATTTTCCCTTTTCACACCATTCTTTGTAAACCCTAGAAATGGTTGTGCGTGAAAATCCCAGTAACTGAGCAGATTTTGAAATACTCAGACCGGCCCGTCTGGCACCAACAACCATGCCACGCTCAAAATTGCTTAAATCACCTTTCTTTACCATTCTGACATTCAGTTTGGAGTTCAGGAGATTGTCTTGACCAGGACCACACCCCTAAATGCATTGAAGCAACTGCCATGTGATTGGTTGATTAGATAATTGCATTAATGAGAAATTGAACAGGTGTTCCTAATAATCCTTTAGGTGAGTGTATATATATATATATATAGAGAGAGAGAGAGAGAGCGCACAAAGAAGAACGTCACAAATCTCAGTTTATCATAAAAAAAGTGAAAATTAGTTGAGGGATGTGGATTTTAGTTCCTTGCTGCTCTGCAGTCAAACACCGAGTAACTCTGTGATTTCCTTGCACATCTGGCTCCAGATCTGTTCTAGGCCATTTTATAAAAGTGGGTGTATTAGCTTCTTAAAGAGACAACACTCACCTTGTTCACAGACAACGTGTTGCTATTTACCTTTCTATCCATGCTTACCCATCCTACATATACTGTATATATGCCCCCACTGAACGAGTACAAAACATATGACGTTTACCACCCCCAAGGGCTCCAAATCTCCTTCCTCAGAAGGCAAGTTCAAATGTATAACTTTGATTTTTAAAAGTCACTCTGAATGGATGAAGTATTGAAGCATGTTAACTACTGTTATTCTTTCATGAACTTCTTCACTTTCAACTGCTGCTCATGGTAACAGAAATAGTGAACTCGTAGATCTGGTTGTGACTTGTCCTTGTCCGGCCCCCACCCTTTCGGCGCCGCTGTAGCGCTGGTAGTTTGCAGTGAAAAGTCGACGGAAGCGACAGCGACACCTCGGAATAACTAACGAAGCAGTGCGCTGTCGCCGGGCCGCCTTGTTTAAATTGCAGCAACAGCTTACTCGTGTCTGGTGTCCCAAGTCCTCACAAAGTGCAACTACCTCCTGGCATTGTGTTGTTGACAGCTGCTTGTGCTGCTGTATGCTTAGGTGGCTGTACTGCAGCCGTGCTACACTGGCGCAAGTGAGTAAACTATTTGGTTTGTTTTGTAAAAAAAAAAAATGGAAAGAATGGGTCAGCAAATAAAAAATAGTAACTTTACGACAGCCTGTCTTCGTTCATAATATGTACTGGGTTTCCTTTTTTCATCATATTTCTCACATTTACTTTCCAATTTTGAAGGCCGCAGTGAAGCCGGTGATTTTCCTAAATACGGTAGCTTAGGATATGCGTGTGTATGCAGGTGTTCACAGACGTTACCCAGGAAGGCGATCTAGAACGAATTTAAAACGACAAGTTTGATGATATCTCAAAAGAAATTATAGTATAAAACACTGAACATATTTACTTTGATTTATAAATGCCTATTTAATTAATTTAAATAAGCCGTTGTCCCTCAACACGTCCTTAAATGAAAATGCATTTTTAACGATACCTGGTGTGACTCGTTCTAAATTTGCTTCATATTTTATTACGAGGATTACGCTATACGTGTTAAAATAGCGCGTGACCAAAAAGGACATACCAGCACAACCAGGCTAATAACAAATGTTGCTTTTAGGAAAAACATGGACCATGTAACCAAATAAACACAGAAAAACATAAGACATGTTTAATAAGGTATACAAGGAATTGTCTAATTAAATACAACAGCAGCACATATCTGCCAAAATAAGTGTAAAAAAAACTACATCATATTCCTGATAAGCAGGAAATGTCAAATTCACCCTTGGGAACGGAACATTAAACATTATTCATCCTCACTCAAACGAACAACTTCAACTTTAAACATTTTCCAGTTTGTTCTTTTTCAATTTTTCACAACATCGTTTATGGCAACGTCCTCGATGACACATTTTGGTGGTTCTCAAGTGTACAAGTTGATATATAATGACCTCTTTTGCTATCAGCACATGACGTGACTGACATTAAGGCATGGGCACTATGCAGGATGTGACGTCAAGGCACAGGTCACCAATCACAATCACAAAGTTAATTTGGTTATACACAGCCTCGTACTTAACATTTTAGAGATGCGCAGAGTTGAAACGTTTTCGTTAAGATGTACGAAACAGTAAATTTGTGTACACAAGAAACTGTAGTTCAAGAATTGAGCTAAAAGAAATACACGATTTTAATTGAAAAAAACATAGACAAAAATAGAAAACCATAGATCAAGGTGGAAAAATATAGAGGTGGTAACACTGCTGATAACATATCTGCATCAGTGATTCGCAATCTCGATCCAGGGGATCCACTGTGGCTGCAGGTTTTTGTTCCAATCAATTTCTGTTTTTAATTGGACTGCTAGCCTAATGACGTGATCTGTAATTACCCGGTCTCTGTGTTTTGTAGTCATTGTAAAAATTACGAAACTAACTTTGGTAAAGTTTTATTAAAATGTACTAAGCAGTTACAGTATATAGAAAATGCATTTTTTACTTTTTAACAATATTTTCATCCTGATTTTCAGGGATATTTTCCAGGTTTTCTGGTTATTATATCCATTATTTACAAATGAGTGGGTCTGTTGCTAAAGTAGTTACAGCCTTTAATCATTCAGTAGTGTTTTCCCAGGAATCTGCTCTACTTTTTTATTGTCATTATTATTTGGAGGAGGAGGTTGGGAACTATTATTAGGATACAACAAAAGAAGCAAACTACATAGAAAAAGGACAAAATAACAGGAAAAAATGAGTTAAGAATTTACATATATTGTAAAAATAGAAATACTTCTAAATATTTAATAAATGTTAAAATCATACTATTGTGCTTTTCTGAATATAGAATAAGAGAAATGAAAAAAGACCATCTAGTTAAATGAGATCAGTATTTATCACTGATCGTTAATCTGGTCGGAACAAAAGCTTGCAGCCACAGATGGTCACCAGGACTGAGTTTGAGAATCCTGATCTGTTTAGTGCCGTGCTTCCCAACCTCAGTCCTGGGGGCACACCGTGGCTGCAGATTTTTGTTCCAACCAGATTCCTAATTAGTGACAACACCTGATAACACTAATCTCATTTAATTAGCTGTTTTTTTTCTTTTATTTTACATTCAGAAAAGTACAGCAGCATCATTTTTACATTTATAAGACATTTAGAAATATTTCTACTTTTGCTATAGATTTAAATGCTTAACTCTCTTTTGTTGATTTCATCATATTTTGCCCTTTCTCTCTGTAGTTTTTCCCCTTCGTTGTATCTTATTAATGACAAATAAAAATGAGCAGAGTAGACACACTGGAAAACAACACTGAATAATCAAAGGCTGCAACTACTTTAACATCAGACCCATTAATTAGTAAATAATGGATTAATTAAACAATTAGAACACCTAGGAAAGTAGAATGAAAATCAAGATGAAAATAATGTTAAAAAGAAAAAATACATTATTCCCATATAACTGCTTGGTACATTTATATATATATATATATATATATATATATATATATATATATATATATATATTTTTACCAAACTTAGTTTTCTAATTTCTATATTGTTCCCAAAACACAGAATTTGGGAAATCACTTAATTAGCCCAGGACTCCAATTAAAAACAGAAGCTGGTTGGAACAAAAACCTGCAGCCACAGTGTGCCCCCAGGACCGAGGTTGGGAAACACTGATATAGTGGACTGGTGCCTCATCCATTGTTGGTTCAGGTTTGCCTCCATTGCTGCTGAAACATTCACCATATAGATAAAATAATATAAATCTCAATATTTTTAAAATCCAATATTGTTAATTTGAAGAATCTGATGGATTCTGTGTTTTCATGAAAACTATTACAATGGAGGCGAAAATGACATTGCCCTTTGTTAGGTACAGACCGTTGGTCTTTCTAAATTTAGAACTAGATGAGGAATCCACATTTTGTAAAGTGTAATTAATAATACAGTAAAAATAAAAATTACTCTATAGCAGTGATTTGAGGGTTTTAACATACTTAATGTACTCTTTACATGGTTAAACTGTAAATGAGTCTCTTAATGGGAAAAATAGCATAAATAATATTTCACATGTACATATTGCAAATGTCATATCACTTACAAGAAAAACGATTGTTATAGCATGGATTAATTTTGAAGTGGCATCCTAGATACAACTGTCCTTTTCTGAACCCAACTAAGCCAGTTTTAGGTTAGCTGGAGTCTGAAGCAGCATCAGATGTAAGGTAGAAACCAACTCTGGGAAGGTTCTCAGTCAGGCAGCATTAATATTTCCAAAATCAAGAATTCACCTAAAGGTAGTGTTTTGACAGTGTGGAGTTTGCACATTCTCCCCATGTCTGTGTGGGTTTTCCTATACCTGTTTAGATTTCTTCCAATATTCACAAAGACATGCATGTTAGTTAAACTGGTGATTACAAACTATCTCAGAGTAAATGAGGGTTTACAGGTGAGAAGGCCTCTGAACATTTTGTTGCCTGCTTTGTGCCTGGTGCTGTTGAAATAGGCTCCAGAACCCAACCCTGTTTTGGAAAAAAATGTCTAGTTAAGTCAAAAAATGTCAAGGAAAATATGAGTTTAAATGGTAATGTGGAATCCATGAGTTACTACAGTTTTTGTAAATAGGTTATGGAATGGCAGCTGCAGTAAAGTGTCCCATATGTCTTGCCGAAATAACTTTCTGTCAAGAGTTCAGCTTTTTCAAATTTAGTGTCATTCTGCAGTGAAAAGGCAGATTGGACATTTACAGTTTCTTTATTCTTTTTTAACATGGTGCAGCTTGAATGGCTTGTGTTAGCAGACGAACACCTGTGCTATTAAACAAAGACTTGATAAAAAGGAGCCAGGCATGCTGCTGAACTTAAAATAACAGGAAAGCGTTTTCTTATTTGTAAACAGATAAGTCCTGGTGCACATACAGTAAACAACATAGCCTGCCCATTATAGCATTAGAATAATTTTGATGACAACATGCAGTTTAGCCCATTAGAAAACTTAAACATTGTAATGCTGCTGGTTTATCTTCGAGGAAAGTTTGACAGAATGTGATAATTCAAAATGATGTAATGCTGACATTACACTATAGCATTATGATCCCTTTTTATAATTAATGCTTTGTAATTTTTGTGGCTGTATGCTCAATTTGTTAAAGCTTTATTATAGATTAGATTATATTTGATATCTTTATTGTCACAAAAACTGCAAGAGCATTAACACATTCCTATGCCACAGCTGTGGTAATTTATAAATAAAGAAAATAAATAAGAGCATTAGAAGATAGATAAATGAATGAATAAACAACATAAATACATAAATATAGTAAATATAGCTGAAGTTAAAAAGGTAACATAGTATAGTTATACATAAACCAGCAGGTGGGTACAGTGCACAGGGTAGGGCAAAGAGGATGAGGTTACTGGGAGATCAGTGACCTTATGGCCTGGGGGGAAAGGCTGTTCATGAAGCAGATGGAACAAGTGGCTAAACTGTAGTAGTGCTCTATAGAAGTGAAAACAGGGTATGAGCAGAATGGCTGTCATCACAGATGAGAAATTCAGCTCTCCTCAGATTTCTGGTTGAGTAGATGGTATGAAAAGATCAGCTACAGTGATTTTAGAAGCTGTATGGACACTCATTTGGAGGAGTTTGCGATTCTGACAAGTCAGGTTACCAAAGTCTCTGTAAAATTTCAGTAATATTTTGGTTCCTACCCAAAATCTCTAAATGCCTTTTTAGGAAACGGAGCCTTTGCTGTGCCTTTTTGTGTGTACAGGTGGTGTTGAGTGAAAACAAAAGGCAGTCAGTGCTCTGGACAGCCAGAAACCTCAAGCTGCTAAATCTCTGGACAGGAGAGTTGTTAATGTCTTTCATCTTCCTCCTGTAGGCAATGAGGAGGCCAATCACAATGGCATCATCCGCGAACTTGTTGATGCTTTTACTCTTATCCTTTGCTACATAGTCATAGATAAATAAACTGCATAGAAGTGGGCAGAGGAAGTAGCCTTGTGGAGCACTGATGTTGGTGAACAGTGTGCAGGAGTTAATTTTGCCAATCCTCACTGACTGGGGTCAGTTTGCCAGAAAGTCAGACACCCAGACACAGATGGAGTTGCTCAGACCAAGGTCTCTGAGCTTTAGCACCAGGCTGGGGTACACAAAGGTTTTTAAGGCAGATCTATAGTCAATGAACAGCATTCTGACATACTGTAGGTGTACAGATGTACCAGAGCAGTGTGCAGCGTGATGGAAATTACATTATCCACAGATCTGTTATGCTGGAATGTAAACCGTAGTGGATCCGAGGTAGCAGGGATGTTTTTTTAATGTGGATTATGACCAGTTTTTCCAGACACATCATCACCATGGAGATTAACATGATCGGCTGATAGTTATTCAGGCAGGAAACAACATATTTTTTTTGGAATGGGCACATCTGTGGTTTTCTACAACACTGCAGCACCATACATAAACACAGGTACAAGTTGAAGATGTCAGTGTGTATCTGTGACAGCTGGGTGTCACATGCCTTCAGGACACAGGGCAGGATGCCGTCTGAACTGGTGGCTTTGCAGGATTTAACCCATTTAAACGTTTTAGTCATGTTGGCCTCTGTCACCTGCATGATGGCTCCACTTGCCAGTAGCTCTGGAAACATTGTAACACTCTCCAATGTGAATTGTGAGGCTCAAAACAAGCAAAGAAATCATTTAGCTCATCAAGGATGTGAGGTGTGGCATTCGTATGCACAGCTTTCAAGGTTTTGTAGTCTGTGATCACCTGCAGACCTTTCCATAGATAATGCAGGTCACTGCTGCTGAAATGATTTTCCAGCTTGCCTCCATTCTGTACTGAAACTTTGCCAGTTTGGTTGCCCTCAGTAGCTTGTACCTTTGAGCTGCTTTAATGTCGGTAAATAATGTCATCCATTAAATAATATTTGTACTTGATAGCAAATGTACTTTAATTGTGATGCTTATTTGTTTAAGTAATAGCTACCCTGTTCCAGTATCTCATCCAGCTACATCTTAAATGTTACCAAGGTTTCTGCTTCAGCTACATGGCTCAGTGGTTTGTTCCAGACTCCCACGACTTTTTGTGTGAGGAAGTGCCTTCATGATTTACCATTAATTTAAAATAATTCTGCTAGATCTACTTCATCAGTGCCTTCAAGAATTTTGAGCCTAAATTTGGTCCCCACGCAGATTTAAACAGATTTAATTCTCAGAATCTGTCAGAGTACAGCATGTCCTTAAGTCCTGGGATTCACTTGGTTGCTCTCATCTATACAGCTTCAAGTTATGTTACTCTTGTAGTATGGTGAACAGAAGTGACCACAGTTGCAGTCTAACTAGTGCATTAAATGACCATAAAGTCCCTTGATATATAAGGAATGGAAAATGGTAAATGTTATCCCGTTGTATAAAAGGGGATCTCACTTCTGAATAATGATGGCAAGATACTCTCCAAAGTCCTAGCTAGAAGGATTGAAAAAGTGCTTCCTTTGGTAATATCACAAGACCAAACTGGATTTATTAAAGGCAGACACTTAGCTTCCAATCTTCGACACCTGTTTAATGTAATATATTCACCAACAAAGTCTAACACCCCGGACATATCATTATCGTTGGATGCAGAAAAAGTGTTTGATATGGTTGAATGGAACTACCTTCTCACTACATTGGAGAAATTTGGGTTTGGCCCAAACATTTGTCCATAGATCAAACTACTGTATATCAGTCCAGAAGCTTCAGCTTGTATTGTATTGTATTAACATTATTTCAGACTACTTCAAACTAGAACGTGGTATTAGACAAGGATGCCCCTTTGTCACCATTGCTTTTTTGCCATCACCACTGAGCCACTGTCAGTTCACTGTTGAAATGCTCGATTCACTATATGCAGATTATATGGTAATATATATATATATATATATATTGTGGACTTGAACCCGGACACAGACAGGCGGACATCTTAAGTTCACCCAACACACCTTTATTTACAGTTATATTTACAATATTCCTTCAGTGCACTTCCCAGTGCCTCCAGCACTGTTCCCCCAAATGTCCAGGCCTCACAGTCTTTGTGCCTCTCTCTTGGCCCTTAAATAGGAACCGGATGGGCTCCAGCTGCTTCCCGGCACTCCTCCGTAGCCACGCCCTAGTGTGGCGGAAGTGCCGGCTGCACACCCGGAAGCCGTCCGGGTGTCCCCTGTCGTCTTCCCCCCAGTACTTCCTGGTGTGGCGGAAGTGCTGGGCTCCAGGGATATTCAGGCACCGGGGCGCCGCCTGGCGGTGGCCACAGGTCCCTACAGGCCCGAGGCCCCCAACATAACCATAACTGCCCGGCCGGATGCCACAATATATATATATATATATATATATATATATATATATATATATATATACAGTATATGTATATCAGATCCACAAAATACTGTGCCTGCAGTCCTAACAGCACTAACAAAATTTCAAAAGATTTCTGGTCTCAGAATTAATTTGAAAAAAGTGTGCTCTTTCAATTGAACTCTCATGCACACCATATTAGATTGGACATCTTCCCTCTTATCATCGCAGATCAGTTTAAATACCTAGGGCTAAACATCACAAGCAAATATAAAGCTGTTTATCAAAAAAATTTTGCTGTCTGCATGGAAAAAATTAAGCAAGACTTGCACACATAGTCTACCCTTCATCTAACTTTAGCTGGAAGAATTAACATTGTCAAGATGAATATCCTTTCTAAGCTTCTTTTTCTATTTCAAAACATTCCAATATACAACAATAAATAATTTTTTAAGAAGTTAGATTCAATCATAACCTCATTTATTTGGAATACCAAACATCCATGTATCTAAATGGTGACCCTACAAAGACCTAAGGCAGAAGGTGACATGGCTCTACCTAACTTTCAATTTTATTACTGGGCGGCAAATATACAAGCTATAAAAACCTGAACATTGACACAAATAAATTAACATATGCAGGCTTGGTCCACAATAGAAATAAAATCCTGCAGTACTTCTTTATATTCCTTGTTTTGTACCCAAATAAGTACAAGTTATCGCCAATATATTAACAATTGTGCTTCATTCACTCAGAATATGAAATCAATGCAGGAAGTACTTCAAGATAGAGAAGCTTTTAACTGTGGCACCTCTGCATGATAACCATCATTTTCCACCTTCTTGAACGTACAGAATTAAATTACTTAAGAGATTTGTATATAGACAACGTCTTCGTATCCTACGAACAATTACACTCCAAATTTAACTTTCCAGCAATACATTTCTTTCTCTACCTCCAAATTAGAAACTTTGTTAAACAAAACCTGCCCCATTTTTCTCTCCTTCCGACCAACCTCTATTCCAGAAAAAATATTGATCAGTCTTGAGGACTCAGACAGCATTTCTGTAATACCGTTATATAAAAACTTTTTAAAGTCCCTCCCTTTCAAAGATCCCAGAGTACAGTGGGAAAAGGATCTCATACTCAACATTTCAGAAAAGGTGTGGAAGGCAGCCATGTATAGAATTCACTCTAGATCCATATGTGTAAAGCATACAATTATTCAACTTAAAATTATATATCAAGCACATCTGTCTCGTTTAAAATTGTCCAAAATGTTTCCAGGGCAAAATCCAACCTGTGAATGATGCAATCAAGTTCCAGCCTCATTGAACCATATGTTTTGGACGTGCACCAAATTAGCATCATTTTGTACCAAAATCTTTAAATTCCTTTCAGACAGCCTTGGAGTCACAATTCCTCCTAATCCACTAATAGCTGTGTTTGGTGTACTTCCAGATGGGCTTAAAATGGAGTTATGACAAACAAAATGTACTGTAGTTGCCTTTACTACACTATTGGCATGTAGACTTATCTTGATCAACTGGAAGAATCCTAAATCATCTCTTTTAAGTCAGTGGGTAACTGATGTTATATACTGTTTTATCTGAAATTGGAAAAAATCAAATTCTCACTTAGAGGATCTGTACAAAATGTTTACAAAACCTGGCAGGATCTAATCAATAACATTTTAGAATAAGCATTTAAATTAACGAAGCAGATATTCTTCACTTTTTTACTCTATTTATATGTATTTATTTATTTTTCCTACTATTAAAGTTTTACTCTGTTGGCCTAGTTCTCTTTCTTATGGGTGGGGGTTGATTTTTTTCGAACCTCGTTTTGTAAAACTTGACTTGCTTGTGTGGAATGTTATTTGATTTTAATAAATTCAGTCATCTTCTTTCGGCAGCTTCCATTAAGGGTTGCCACAGCAGCTCATCTTTTTCCATATCTTCCTGTCCTCTGCATCTTGCTCTGTAACACCCAGCACCTGCATGTCCTCTCTCAATACATCCATAAACCTCCTCTTGTGCCTTCCTCTTTTCCTCTTGCCTGGCAGCTCTATCATTAACATCTTTCTCCCAATATACTCAGCATCTATCCTCTGCACATGTCCAAACCAATGCAATCTCACCTCTCCGACTTTGTCTCCCAACGTTCCAACTTGAGCTGAGCTTGGCTTGTCACACCCTGTGCAAATCTTAGCATCTTTAACTCTGCCACCTCCAGCTCTGTCTCCTGCTTTCTGGTCAGTGCCAGCGTCTCCAACCCATATAACATAGCTGGTCTCATTACCATCCTGTTGACCTTCCCTTTCACTCTTGTTGATACCCGTCTGTCACAAATTATTCCTGACACACTTCTCCACCCATTCCATCCTGCCTGTACTCTCTTTTTCACCTCTCTTCCACAATCCCTATTACTCTGTACTGTTGATTCCAAATATTTAAACTCATCCACTTTTGCCAACTCTACTCCTTGCATCCTCACTATTTCACTGACCTTCCTCTCATTTACATACATGTATACTGTCTTGTTCCTACTGACCTTTATTCCTCTCCTCTCTAGAGCATATCTCCCCCTCTCCAGGGTCTCCTCAACCTGCTCACTACTTTCGCTAAAGATCACAATGTCATCAGCAAATATCATAGTCCACGGGGACTCCTGTCTAATCTCGTCTGTCAACTTGTCAATCACCATTGCAAATAAGAAAGGGCTCAGAGCCGATCCCTGATGTAATGCCACCTTCACCTTGAATGCATCCATCACTCCTACTGCAGACCTTATCACTGTCACACTTTTCTCGTACATATTCTGTACAACTCTTACATACTTCTTTGCCACTCCCAACTTCCTCATACAGTATCACAGCTCCTCTGGAGGCGCCCTGTCATATGTTTTCTCCAGGTCCTCAAAGACGCAATGTAACTCCTTCTGGCCTTCTCTATACTTCTCCATGAACATCCTCAGTGCACACATCGCATCTGTGGTGCTCTTTCCTGGCATTAAACCATACTGCTGCTCACTAATCATCACCTCGCTTCTGCTGCTGCTATTCTTAAATTATGTATGTGATTTGGATAGGGTTACCAGCCTAAGTGGATTTGGCAGATAATATTGAATCCTTCGAATAATTACTGAGGGACTTGGACAGCATACAAGCTTAGGCAGATTTGTGGCAAATGAAATTTAATGTAAGTAAATATAA
Source organism: Polypterus senegalus (assembly GCF_016835505.1). Lineage (NCBI taxonomy): Eukaryota > Metazoa > Chordata > Cladistia > Polypteriformes > Polypteridae > Polypterus > Polypterus senegalus. Next base: position 12,211,617 of record NC_053161.1, on the reverse strand, counting down.
AGTATCACACATAGGAAGTGAAATTTTTAGATATAAATACACAATGGGAGGTCTGAAAATTGAAATTACACCTGATGAGAAGGATTTAGGAGTCGCAGTGGACTCTAAGCTATCAACTGTCAGACAGTATACAGAAGCCATTAAGAAGGCTAACAGAATGTTAGGTTATTTAGCATGATAGGTAGAGTACAAGTTAAAGGAAATTATGGTCAAGCTTTATAATACGCTGGTGAGGCCACATCTGCAGTACTGTGTACAGATTTGGTCTCCAGGCTACAAAAAAGACATAATGTAAATTATTTGATTGTGAAGTTTTGAGGGAGGTGCTGTTTCTATAAATTTTAACACCAAAACATGTCAGTTCTCAAGTATGTCTATTCATATTTTTGAGTTTTTAACTTGTATTATCATTAGTAATAAATAATGATAAGATGAAATACTTAAAGTCCATCACAATGCATCATTTGGTGTATTCAGTTATTTCATTTGTAAAGCATGTAGAGACTCATGGTATCTAAATTTACACACTTTGTGATGTTACATACTTTTACTTGTCAGTCCAAAGCAAACTAAAGAAACAAAATGTTGTTTTGGACAGAGGAGTTCACTTGATACACATAGAGCTAATCAGACCTCTTGTTTGTCAGTTTCTGCACCCAAAGTTTCAGTTAAAGTTGTTTAATTGAGTTGATCGTATCTTCTGGGTAATGGCATAAAATTATAACACATCATTTACAATATTTAAGAAAGGTAGCTTTTTTTTGTTTGGCTAATTGGAAACTCACTGTACTTCATCAATACATTTCTAGATACAACAAAGAGAAAGGGAGACAGTTGTTCAGCAATGAGCTAAGACTTCAAGCAGCCCATGTAGTTGCAGTATGTTTTTTTCAGGGGTTGTATTTCCTAAGGACTAGAATTATGTTGGCTTTTGGGACACTGGATGTAAATACAGATGCATTCTGGCAGTTTTATGCATTTGAAATAATAATTACTTTACATTAAAGACTCTTGATATATAGTAACAGGCAAGCAGCACATTTAAAGCAACTGTTCATACTGTATATAAGATGTACAGGGAAATTAATGTGGAATTCCTTCAAGTTGGAAGTGCATCTTTAGTCATTGCAGTGTAGTAGCATGATATATTAACAGTACTTTTTAGTAATTTTTCAAATTTTCTAGCATGACAAGTCCTTTAACAGTCTTCTGTTCTAACAATGTACGGTAACATAATTTTGGAGAAAAATGTCAGACATTAATTAATTAGAAATTAGTGTTAATATCTTGATTACATTTAGACATGCAATATGCCTATGCCCTTATTTTTATGAAATGATATGGTTTCCATTGAAAAAACTTGTTGTCTAATTCTCTTCCATATGTGTGTGTGTAAAGCAATAAGACGTTCATCCATCTGGTGTCTGTGCCCTTTCTGGGTGTAATGTTGTCTTTCATCCACAAGAGGACGGAATGTCTGATGAACAAAGACAAGTAGCCGGCGTAAGATAGTAAATATGTCCATGCGTGCTATCCACAACAGGGCTGGAAAGTCCAACGAAGAAAGGCAATAAGAAGCACAAAGAGAGAGGATTGTAAGGGTTGGTACATCTAGTTCATAAATGCAGGACACAACTGGAACAGACAGGCATTGTAGCATTAACACTGTTTTAATAAACAGGCCTTTCATCATTCTAGTCTGATGTATGCTACAATGGAACTTCAAACATGCTATGATATTACTTTGAAGCTTTATTCGATTATAGTTTGTTATATGTGTTATACAAACTATAAAATACTACACAAAAATATAATCTTGCCCAACACAAAAATATAATCTTTTTTCATTGTTGTCTAAACACCAAAGCTTCAAACATTATCTTACTTCTTACAGTGCACCTGTTGTAAAACTGCTTTCTGAGATTTTCAAACAGCATTACCATATTATATGAGTAGCTCATGAGTATAACAGAGTATTTCCTTTGTACAGCACTTGGAGCTTTGGGCAGTTCAAATCTGATATGCTTGTCCCTTCCCTTATAGTTCTGTTTTCATTCTACAGTTTAAATGTTAGGTTGATTAATGGTTGTATTTTAGGATGATGTGTTTTCCCTCTGGCATACAATCATGTTTCTGCCTTAAGCCTATTGCTTTTGTTAGCCTGAGAAGAAAAAAAGCAGGCATAAGGTGCATGAAAACTTTGCTGATGAATGAAATAACAAGCTATCACTTTATTAATATGAAGTACTGCAGATTTACTAGTGACCACCAGGTGGCATGTGTGTGTTCAGATGGCAAAACAGCTTAAAGAGTTCACTTGAAATTATCAAGCTACTGTCCAGTTCTTTCAAGTGGAAATCTGCTACTCATGATGCTATTTTTTATACTGTTGCACATTTGTCACTCTGAATGGGTTTCTTAGAAAGACTCTGAAGTAATATGGTCACTTAGCTTTCCCTAACATGCTGTACTACGGGTTAGTAAAGCACTTTCTACGGAAAAGGAGGTCTCGAACAACTTGAATCTGTAAATGTGAAACACTGCTTGGCATTTGTCATGGTAACTGTGGGCTTTGGTTGAGGATATATCTTGATCTAGAAAAGAAACATAAAAAAGCTAGAAGCGTGCAAGCAAGCTTGATTTAGGGCCATGTGGTCTAAAATTGCATGAAGTATTAATATACATTATAAATTTAATAGATAAATAAATGAGTAAATATGGACATAATTTATACTGTATATATCAATGACCCATGTAAAAATAATGTATTAAAATGAAAAGCTCAAAAGTTAACATAAAATATTTTTAAATAAGCTACTATTTCAGTATTTTAGTCCTGAAAACAGAAATCCTTACTCATACCGCTGCCTATGTAAACAGTTTAGAGAACTGGACTCCATTTCCTATACAATATGTCAGAAAGGCTTTGTAGTGCTCAAGAAAGTAACATTTGAACTCCAGCTAATCCATGAAAGTAATATTATTTATAGGATCATGGCCATGTAAATATGATGACAAATTTCAGCTGAAATATAAACAAATGAAGATCAGACAGATACAAATGTTGTAATCTCAAAAGTATAAAAGTTATTGTTTCAGTTAAAATTATCTACAAAAACCATGTGCCATCTGGATCTTCCCCCAGCTTTCTACAAGCACTAAGAACTGGCCTTTTCTTCATGTTTCATGTCTCTTAAGCTTATAGTTCATCTCAGGCACACTTCTGTGTCCTGTAAAACAGTGATTGGTGAATTGTAGGTTCTCATATGATAATGGTGAAAAGTTTTATAGATATTTTTAAAAACTGTTTATTTAATATACCTCCTAATGCAAGATTTTTATTTGTCTGGCAAGCACGGGACATCAGCATTCCTCTTTCTAAGAGTTTATATTTTTAAACTGACAAATAATAAACAAATAAAAAAACACTTTAAAAGCAATAGTGTCCACCATTTTCAGTGTGAAGCCCTGAAAGTGAGTTTTGCACAATCAAGCTGTGTTTAGTGTAGAATGTAAGGATTATCCTTTATAATAAATGTTAATGAATTTGGATATTGAAAGCGCTAATGCCCCTATAAACGTTGCATGCCATCAAGAGTCCCTCTTTTCGGTACTGATTACCTCCTCTTTGATAGTAGATAAGACTTAAAGCAGACAGCTCAGATTCACATCTCCAGAATCTTTGTTCTCAGACAGGCTTTACAAAGAAGAGTAACCAAAACATTATCAATGCAGGCATGTGCTTAACAATGACCATAACACTGTCGTGTGAACATAGCTAGGGGCTGGGGATTGAGTGGCACCATACAATTAGAATGTTTGTTTATTTAGTGTATTTCAAACTACTTATCTATCAAATAAAATTTGTGTTATTCTTCACCAAAAACAGATTTGATTATTTGTTTTTTTTTTGCAATATTTCACAGTTCACACTGTAGTAGAGCATATTTAAGATGAAAGAATGCAGTTTGATTTTGCTGTTTTATCCAGTTACGGCAAAGAAAATCCTCCAAAACAATCAGTTTTCATAGCTTAACTCCCAGTAAATATTAAGGATCCTCTTTTTCAGGTAAATGATCTATTATTGCATATCTTATATCATTCAGTACTGTTCTTGATTGTGTTTTATTTTTAGTCAATGAGAGTACAGCTTTTGGAAATCATGTATATGTTTTTCTTCTTTCTTAAAATACCCTTGAGATGTGTAGTTAACAAAATACAATACACATTATAATCAGAGTCCTGTATACATCATCCATACTTGCTTGATCTGTCTTTACTTTGGTGCCATTACATATCCAGTCTCCCAGTGGATGATTTTATGTTGTGACATAATACAGTGATTTATGCTGACTATTTTTCCCAAGTCATGCATACTTTGACAAATAAAAAAAAAACATCTACACATTCTGCTTATTGAGAAACTTATTTGTAGACCTAAATCAAATGAAGTAAAGCCATTGATATTTCCTTTTGCATACCTGTTAGACCAATTTAGGGTTTTCCAGGAAAAAAAAGGACTTCCAAACCAGCAGCACCAGGCACAAAAAATGAATAAACTGAGACATTATACTAATTCATTATACACATACTCTTTCAAACGGAACCAGTTTAAAGTTACCAATTAAATTAGGGCCTTAGTAAAAACAGTGAATCTTCAAAGGAACCCATGTGTTCAATGAATAACATACGAGACCAAACTAAACTGTGTTATTCTCTTTTTACCCCTTTTCAGTTGCAACAAAAATATAATACAGGTGACCTGTGTGTATGTATATAAGCTAATTACCTAATCTTGTTTTTTTATGTTTTATATTAACTTCCTTTTATTTAATTTTATAAAGAACTTTGAGCTACATTGTTTGTATAAAAATGTGTATATATATATATGTATATATATATGTATATATATATGTATATATATATATATATATTTATATATATATGCACACACAACTAGCATTATGTGACTTAATTTAAGTTCTTAGGAACTGTAGATCAGTGAAGTAGAAAGAATGGAAAGGATGTAGTTTCTCTAGGGACTGCAAGAATAACTTTCATGCTATTTTCAGCCCTGCAGACTTGTAGTAGAGGGTCGGTTTTGCTAGAGTTTTATCTTCTCTGTATTTGGTATTTTGTGTTTTCCCTTTAATCATCCTTCTATTAAGTATATTTTTGTTTCAAAAGAAAATACTGTTGTTAATTACCACTGGAAAAAGATCCCCTTATAGTGTTGTTTAAATTATTTTGCAATTAATTACCACTGGAAAAAGATCCCCTTATAGTATAGGATAAATATAATAATCTCCATATCCACAATAATCTCCAATCTTTTATTATTTAGTACTCATCTATGACAAATTCTATTGGATAGTCAGTAGAGTATGTTGTAATTACCAACCTGTTTTCTATAGAGGGAGACACAGCTACATATGTGTGTTCACTAAAAATCCTGAGCTAGGATTTAATGAAGTAAATACCTTGAACAAACAAAAAAATGTGTCTAAGAAAATCTAGTAAATGACTAGTGTTAAGTCATCTTTATTAAATTTGAATGTTTATTTCTTTTGTATTTGAAAGTGGTATTTTTGATATTGTTTTGTTATGGTCTAGAATGTAAATAAAGATGAGCTTTAAGGCCATTATCCATCCATCCATTATCCAACCCACTATATCCTAGCTACAGGGTCACGGGGGTCTGCTGGAGCCAATCCCAGCCAACAAAGCGCGCAAGGTAGGAAACAAACCCCGGGCAGGGCGCCAGCCCACCGCAGGGCGTGCACACACACACACACCAAGCACACACTAGGGACAATTTAGAATCGGCAATGCACCTAATATGCATGTCTTTGGACTGTGGGAGGAAGCCGGAGTACCCGGAGGACACCCACACGGACACAGGGAGAACTTAAGGGCACTATGAAATATATTAAAGAATTTTTTTTTGGCTTTTGCAAATATTGTATTTTTGTGAAAGAAATAGTTGATATTTACATAATAAATGCATATTCTTATATATGCATCTTTTGCAATTAAATACATATTAGTATTAGGTTACTTTTATTTTTGTTATTTCTGAAAATATTATTTAAAATACTGTACATACAGTCAAATGTTGTTTGGAAAAGATGCACTTGTGCAGTACTCTGTATTTACCTTACTAAAAATAATCTTCATAATTCTGTGTTCCATTATAACAGTATTTTATTTATACTTCTTACAGCCACGTATTCTCTGTTGGTGTGTGGTTATCTCCTAAAATGCAAATGAAAGTACGTCTTCTACTTTGTAAGCATTGCCTATGGTGTCATCACTTTAGCAGAAAATACATCTCAACTACTACAATAACCAAGTAAGTAAAACCATTACATGTAACTAAAAGTTTACATTAAAATAATTAGGCTCATTATTATTTACAGGAATGTGTAATATGTTGCATGGTGAAAACTGGGAAGGCAGGAAGCTTTGGCAAGGCAGAATGAGACATGTTATCCTTCTAGGACAGATACTGGGTAACCGGCATAGGTACCATTAACTGTAAGAGAGAACTGTTTCCAGAGAGATAAATTAAGATGTTCTTAATAATTGAAGGCTTTACACAGTTTCAATTAGGGAATATAGACACTTGGGGTCCCCATTTAAAAGAAAAGAAACACAGAGGACTACCCTGGAAAACTGGTCCTTTATAGCAAGTGGGAAGGTCAGGGGTGCAGGTATACCAAGGGTCACTAGGGAATGGTTTAGACTGTGGAATCCCTGTTGAAAGTATAGGACTAACTTTGAACCTGGAAGTGATTCCTGGACATTGATTGAACGGATCCTGTGATGGGGTAAAAAACCAGAGTGTGGAGCAGGGAAGAGAGAATGAACAAGCACTTTAGTGGCATGAAAAACAGATGTCAGAGTTTAAAGTGAGAGAGGGTTACGCAAGATAAGGAGGAGCCAGACATTGAGCAGTGCATGGGGCTCAGTAGAAAAGCATGGACAAGTTGACACCACCTCACGGATAGTTAGGGGACAAGTCTGTATTGTTACACCCTTTGGCTTCAGGTATCTGTTATTATGACCCACTTTGCTCATTGATTTGTTTGTTTTCAACTGTTATTTAATACTACATTTTATTTATTTGATACTTTGATTTTCTTAGCAGTATTCTAAAAATGCATCCCCTTAACCTCAAGTTGAAAAAATTAAAACCTTGATAATTACTGTATATTAGTTTAATTAATTTAAGTTCCATGCAATTGTAATTGTAATTGTAATAAAGTGACATTTCAACTGAATGGAACTTGTAAAATTCTACCATCATAGGCTGATTTGAGTCTTTAGGAATGGGGTCTTGCTTCATGAGTCACATATTATTAATTTCAATTTAATAATGGATATTCTGAAATTCTCTGAAGAATTTGCAAGTGTATCCTAGAATACCATAATATCTCCCTAACTATCTAGATCCAAAGCAACCCTTTCATTATCATTCTCTTTGTTGATAAATGTTATTTTGCAACTATATAATATTTCTTTTTTCGAAATATAATGGTTCTTATTTATGTAGAATACTAGCTGTTTTCGAAAACAATGGGCCTCAGTTAGTGCCACCAGGTACTATGTAACTAACTACTTTGCTGTATACAATATACTTTCTTGTACCAGGACTAATATTAATTAATTCACTGGAGCTGCTTACTCTTGAACATGCTGCATATAATTGCCCAGGAGTAAAACATGCCTTATGTAGATCAGTTACTGCTTTGCCTAATGGCTGACCTGTGGCTTTTGTTAATTGTCATTGGAAAACACAATTTTACAGATAACTGTATTCTTTAATAAGTTGAATAATGGCAATTGTGAGTATAAATATAATTTCATCCTATTGCACATCCTATAAAAATTATAGCTTTAATCAGATTTGAATGTGACACTTTGATCTCTACTCTTGTACTGTAACAATGTTTGGGAAAATATACAATAGATCAAAAGCAACACATAAATCTAAACAGGCCTAGTGTATGGGAACAACAGTTTATCTTAGAGAGAGTGGGGAGCTAAAAATTGGAACCAGTAAGAACTGAAATAAACCTCAAATAAAATTGCAAAACAGAATGTGATAGAAAGTAGAGTAACTGCAAATCATAACCTTGCAAAGCCCACTACGTATGCATCAATGCTTCTGTGGCTGCCTTCATTTGCATACACTGGAAAGACACATTTCTTTGAGCTGTGAAAGACTCTTTATCTTAGAATAGCCCACTCCTTACAGCATTATTATCAATAATTATCAACAAATTATCAATTATCAACATTATTATTAATATTGTTATTTATCAACAAATAATTAGCTGATCCATTTTTTTTTTGTTTTTTGTGTTGCATCACCAAATTTCAATCAAGTCAGTCAAAGCATTTTTGAGATTTTGGGGCATTTAATTTCTCTATTGAAGGGGGATTTTTACCCCTAAATATTTATATATATTGAAATGTTCTTTCTTAGCGGGTACCTAGATACTCAATCCTGCCAAATTTCATCATTTTAACTGAATGGGAAATAGTGTTTTTGTTAATAAGTGTCTGAGTGTGTGGATCTACTTTACATTATATGTATATAGAATAGATTCTTCACAGATTGTTTATAATCATAATTTCACAGAAATATTATTTATGATAATCTCTATATATAATCTTCATTTGGATCTTGATCTTTGTTTGTCCGCGAATGAATTAGAAGAAGCACTAGATGGCAGTAGAGAGACAGCTAAAACATAGGCATTGCATTAAGAATCTCCTCCAGGCTTATACTACTGAAGACTGTAGTACTCCAGTTACACTCAAAACACAGACATTCAAACTAAACAAATTGTTGTGCTTTAAATTAACTAAAGAGATCTACATTTAGATCTTGATCTTTGTTTGTCTGCAAATTCCATGCATGCGTAGACCACCTTCCAGTTTAGTACGTTTTTGTTGCTCACGGATGTCAACAATGTGCCGGAATAACGAAAGGAGTGGTGGACAGTGTTACGCTGGTTAGCTCCTGAGGGCTGGTTAGAGAATGAGATTGCCGACGATAAAAGGTACGTGCCTACGTAACATATGAATGAAAGAAAGACAGTGGGTAAAATAAATGACAACATAACAGCACGTTCCGGAAATTATTATTGTTACGTTATAGCCGGCGAGTGCTGCGCGTCTCACAGTTGTACCGTGGTTTGCTTACATATCAGTGAAGTGATCCCTATTTATGCTTTAAAGAGCCTGGATACCTATGTGTCCCCCTTTTATAACCATTGCTCCGTGTGTATTGCCTTACTCTTTGTATTGCCACAAAGCAATCTGCGAGATTGGAGGAAGGTTGAGAAGAGATCGTGAGAGGAAACGACAGCGTCGTGAAAACGAGACAGACTGTGAACAGACAGAAGCAGAAATGCTCCTATACCGCCACATAATTACTATTTGGACAGTGATTCCGAGTAGGCCGTTCCTATCGAATCAATGTCCAAAAGTTTTCTTTTGTAATTTTGTTTCCCTTATATAAAATCATAATGCTGTGTGACGAAAGGCCCAGTTCACGACTGGCAGCCGCGTTTAAACAGGGAGCCCTTCACAGACAACTTTAACACGCGCAACGTAGTTGGGCGCACATGGCTAGTATATTTTAATTGTTTATCTGTCTGTTTTTTATTGCCTACTCTTTCTATTTTCTTTTTATTTGATTTTCCTGAGCTGATTGTTATTTTTTGATTATTATTTTTTTATTACATTTATTATTAATGTTATCCTTTTACTAACCTGGCTTAGTCATTGTCTTTGTCTAAATCTGTCTTTCTACACTTTTCTTTACTGTTACAACAGTCATTTGCTTAATGTCATTATACTTAACAATAACACTTAATATTTCTCACAATTTTCTCTTTTTCCTTAATTTCTTTTTGTGCATTTTCCATCTCTTTTAAGTATTGAGATAGATGTTATTGAAATGGTAATAAATTGAATTATGTTCTGTTTTACTCTCAAATAATAGTTTCATTTTTCCTTTTTTTCTTTTGACCTTTTCATTTGGAGAGTTTATGATAATTTGTAATTATTGATATCTCAGAAACCTATTAGTTCACTACTTTTGGGCTAAATCTATGTGTTTTGTGCCGCCATGTTACTTGGAATGTCATAGAACAGGGACTTTAAAGTGTAGCCTTATTTTGGGAAGCAAGAGAGAACATCCATCTTATTCTATGTCTATATTGTCATTATACATTATTGATTATAATGCTCTGCAGTTGAAACTTTGCAAAAATTCTGAGAAAGAATGAAATTGTTTAATTTTTGAAAATAGACTGTAGAACTGGGCGGCACGGTGGCGCAGTGGTAGCGCTGCTGCCTCGCAGTTAGGAGACCTGGGTTCGCTTCCCGGGTCCTCCCTGCGTGGAGTTTGCATGTTCTCCCGTGTCTGCGTGGGTTTCCTCCGGCGCTCGGTTTCCTCCCACAATCCAAAGACATGCAGGTTAGGTGGATTGGCGATTCTAAATTGGCCCTAGTGTGTGCTTGGTGTGTGGGTGTGTTTGTGTGTGTCCTGCGGTGGGTTGGCACCCTGCCCGGGATTGGTTCCTGCCTTGTGCCCTGTGTTGGCTGGGATTGGCTCCAGCAGACCCCCGTGACCCTATTCGGATTCAGCGGGTTAGAAAATGGATGGATGGATGGATGGACTGTAGAACTAGGTGGGGTTGTCCTTTATCACCAGTAGATTTCACGGTTGCTTTTGAATCCTTGGCTGTCAACCTCTGCACACAGCCAGAGATTAAAACGATTGTTAGAGAAGGTCTTGAACAATAATGATGTCTTTATGCTGATTCTGTGATACTCTTTAGTATAATGGGGTTTTAAAATTGTTGTTTTAAGTTTATTAAATAAGACTTGTAATATTTAATTTATGTTTTAGTTAAAATAAAATGTAGCTTTTATGTGAATAAACTGTGTGATCAAGACCATAATGAAGTGATACTATAAGGCTTATAAGGGAAAATTAGCATGGCTTTTAATTGTGTGTATTTAACCAAGAGTTTAGCAAAAAGATTTGGGTAAAGTTAAATTCAGGTACAGGTCAATAAGTGCTGACAAACAAGCGATTTAGTTCAACAATGCCATCATACTGTCAGGGGTAGCAGATACAGGTGAATGAAGACAAGTATTCACGGGGCCACTAAAAAAGGTACATTTTTTGAGAGCCAAGTACAGTATGACAGAACCACTAGATTATTCTTTGAAACATCGGCTAAACAAGATAAAACTGTGTTTTAATGCAGCAGTGAATGCAAGGATATAAATAAACATTGACACATTATGACACATCATTTTAAGGAATGCCTTGGTTTAATTAAGAGTGTATTCACACTGGCAATTCGTTCCATGCCCGAGCATGTTTGTCCACATGTTAGCCCACAAAGTCTAGTTTGTTTGACTAGTGGGATCGCTCTGCGCCGAGCCAACTGTATCATGCCCTAGCCCACTGTGGGCCCGAGTATGGTTCATTAACATTCAGAAACAGTTGGATCACTAAACGAGCCGGAGCACAGAAAACAGGCATGACGTCAATGATGAGACAAGTCAGATAATGCAATTCTCAGTTCATTCAATATCTAATAGGTATTTATTTTCACCTTAACACATGCATGTGAATTGTAGTTGGCAAGAAAGGCTGCAAATTCTTCCTTTAACATCATTTGTCATCGTAAAAATCTTCTCGTACATGTAGCACAATTTACAGCAAAGCGCTAAGCTGCACACTCAATAATTCTTTAGGAGTGTAAAGCGTTATCCTGCCCTACACGACTCCAAAACAACCAAAAAATAAGTAAAATCTTTTTGACATGCATGCTTCCACTTCTTTTTCGGATCATGTTTTGGTTTTACACAAAGTTGCGTGGTCATGATGAAAGCGTGCCTGGGCCAGAGTGCTAAGTACAGTTTGAGTGCAGGCCACTGGGGAAGTAGGAAGGGGGGACAATTGCTCTTGGGCACGGTACAGAAAAAATATGCCTTGTGTGATTACACCCTAAGAAAAATAGACTCTTTAAATTACCCAGACATCGCTCTCATGGTTATACCTAGACAAAGCTTGCTGTTCCAGACACTGTTTTGAAATGTTCTGGTTGTATCTTTTCTTCTACTTTTGACTTGAATTTAATGCCTGGTTTATCTGCAAATTAACCTAAATAGTGATTAGTTTTAGGCATGAACTGGAACTCGCCTTGCTTATTGATATCATCTGCACCCAGTGTGCTTGTCGGAGTGATTGGTAATTTGTTTAGTGCTTTTTAAGGCAGCGATCTGGCCATGTTAGAGTGTGTCTATTATATTTGTTAAGGTGCAAGCTTGTTCCTTTAAAATTGTGCAGCCCTTTCAGGGGTGTTGAAGCAGCCAGCTTCTAACATCAGCGAAGGTTTGAAACCGAGGTTGCCAACCTCTATTTCTCTGTTTCATTTGTGAAGCCCTTTCAGGAGTAACAATGTGGGGCAGCTGAAGGAAATAGGCATCTTTCTGGACTCTGGTAAGATATTTTGCAATGGAGGTTGGCAGCCTCTATTTCTTTGTTTGATTTGTGCAGCCCTTTCAGGGAAATGTGCCATCTAATTTAGGTATTTCTAGCATTAACTTGTCCATAAATATAAAAAGACCCTTGGAGATTTAAGTGCCTTTTCTGGACACTTTTACACCGCAAAACATCCTGTATTACTAAACTTCTTTATACTCTACTCTATATATATATAAAATCCTAAGCCTAAAAGTGCAACGATTTTATGTCACATTTTTTGTCATGCTTTAAATAGGACTTATTTTAAAACCCACATATATATGTTTGGTATCATTCTTTTTAGAATTTATCGAACTTTAATGTGATGTTGTTAGATTTTCAGATTCTTATTTCGTTTTTAAATTACAAACTAAAAAATATCAAGAACTCACGAGACGAGATTTTGTGCCAAAAGATTTAACCGCGCTTGGGGCTGGAAGTAAAAGACAAAGAGTAGGACAGCTTGTGTACAGGCTTTTCGAAGTGCCATGTGAGATGCAGATCACGTGGCACAGCAGCAGCAGCAAGCCAGCAGCTGATTGAGCAAAGAGGAGATAAAAAAAAACTGTATTTGTTTCCCATTATATCACCATTTAAGAGGGGGTTTTGAAGGAGTGCCCGCTTCTCCTTGGGGTGTGTTCAGAACCCTCTTCACAGTACGAGTGGCAAAGATGCAAAGTGGTTGGTGTGTAGCGCAGGCTGGGGGGGTTGGCGAGCGAAGCAAGCAGGGGGGAACCCCCAGTGTGTACAGTAATCCCTCGCTATATCGTGCTTCGACTTTCACGGCTGCACTCTATCGTGGATTTTAAATGTAAGCATATCAAATATATATCAAAGATTTTTTGCTGGTTCGCGGATTTCTGCGGACAATGGGTCTTTTAATTTATGGTACATGCTTCCTCAGTTTGTTTGCCCAGTTGATTTCATACAAGGGACGCTATTGGCAGATGGCTTAGAAGCTACCCAATCAGAGCATGTATTACATATTAACTAAAACTCGTCAATGATATAAGATATGCTTCCCGTGCGGTGCTTCATTGTTTGCTTTTCTCAGTCTCTCACCCTCTCTGACTTTCTCTGCGCCTGACGGAGGGGGTGTGAGCAGAGGGGCTGTTTGCACAGAGGCTGTTTGCCTAGAGGATACGGACACTCCTCTACAAAATGCCGCTTTATTGCGGTGCTTCGGCATACTTAAAAGCACGTATTGATTTTTTGATTGCCTGCTTTTATCTCGCTCTCTCTCTCTCTGACATTCTCTGCTCCTAATGGCGCTCCTTTGAAGAGAAGATATGTTTGCATTCTTTTAATCGTGAGAAAGAACTGTCATCTCTGTCTTGTCATGGAGCACTGTTTAAGCTTTTTACTAAAGGGTGTTATTTCATGTCTAGAGGGCTCTTATAATGTTAACAGTGTGGGAGAGTTTATCCATCCATCCATTTTCTAACCCGCTGAATCCGAATACAGGGTCACGGGGGTCTGCTGGAGCCAATCCCAGCCAACACAGGGCACAAGGCAGGAACCAATCCTGGGCAGGGTGCCAACCCACTGCAGGACACACACAAACACACCCACACACCAAGCACACACTAGGGCCAATTTAGAATCGCCAATCCACCTAACCTGCATGTCTTTGGATTGTGGGAGGAAACCGGAGCGCCCGGAGGAAACCCAAGCAGACACGGGGAGAACATGCAAACTCCACGCAGGGAGGACCCGGGAAGCGAACGGGAGAGTTTATAAGGGCTTAAAATATATAAAAATAACCATACAAACATATGGTTTCTACTTCACGGATTTTCATCTATCGCGGGGGGTTCTGGAACGCAACCCCCGCGATGGAGGAGGAATAACTGTGTATATATATATATATAGTGGACCACCAGGGGGAGCACTAGCCGCCTCGACCACGACACAGACAGATGTGGAAGCAAGCACATGCAAGCACATGCTTTTATTCTCCTTTCTTTCATGGGAAACGCCTTACCCTTTTTCCCATGTGTACAGCTCACTTCCAGCACAGCAGTTTTGCTCCACTGCTCCTGGCAAGTTTTGTCTTCTCCCACCTGAATCATCATTAGAATATCAGAAGTGCTCCATGTGCTTGTTGGTCTACATCATTAGAATATCAGATAAACAGAACCTTCCAGATTTTCCTCATCTTGCACCCTCATCCATGCTGGAAAAAATATTGCTCAGTCTCAAGGACTCAGACACCATCTCTACAATATATAAAATCATTTTACAATCCCTCCCTTTCAAAGATCCAAAAGGACACTGGGAAAAAGATCTCTCAATTAATATATCAGAAAAGGAGTGGAAAGTAGCAATGCAGAGAATTCACTCGAGCTCCATATGCACAAAGCATACAATTATACAACTTAAAATTATATATCGAGCACATCTGTCTCGACTAAAACTCTCCAAAATGTATCCAGGGCATGACCCAACCTGCGAACGTTGCAACCAAGTCCCAGCCTCACTGGGTCACATGTTCTGGGCCTGCACCAAATTAACATTATTGTAGACAAAATTTTTTAATTACCTTTCAGATAGCCTTAGACTCACAATCCCTCCTAACCCATTAACAGCTGTGTTTGGGGTTCTTCCAGAGGGGTTTAAAGCGGAGAAAGACAAACAAATTGTGACCGCATTCACTACACTTTTGGCACGCAGACTTATTCTGATAAACTGGAAGAACCCAAACTCTCCTCTTTCAAGTCAGTGGGAAACCGATGTGTTATATTATTTGAAATTGGAAAAAATCAAATACTCAGTTAGAGGATCTGTACAGACTTTTTTCAAAACATGGCAGGATCTAATCAATAATATTTTAAAATAAGTTCATAAAGCACAGAGAATTTATTAATTTTGGTATGTTTACAAGCCTTAAATTTAACGCCGTTTGGCTTGCTCTCTCTCTCAGGGGTGGGGATCGATCTGTTCTTAATTCAGTTTTTCTTTTTGTAAAAACTTGATTGCTTTGTATGGATTGTAATAAAAAAAAAGAATATCAGATAATGAATAGAAAGCAGCCAACAACAACATAAAGTCTTCATCAATTTGTGCCAAAAATTATATAATTCAATTAAAAAATTATACATTGTCCCTTTCTCAACTAAGATTACCCAAAATATACATTTTATCAAACACTTGTCTCACTAGGGCATATGTTTTTGAGAATTCCCTGCACTCGAAACACATTAGGAAAAACTATTAGTCAGATAGTTAGGGATTTACAATTACTTCAAGTCCTATGATAGCATTATTTGGAGTATCAACAGATGGGACAAAAAGCTGCTGAAAAAGTTAATTGTTGTATCTTATAATGTATTGCTCACTAGTCAACTTGTCTCACTCAGCTGTAAGAATCCCATTCCAGCCTCTTAGACTGTCAAATGACTGTCACTTTGGTAATTGAATCCCCTGGTTTAAATTACCACATTAATTGGACTGATTAGGATCTCTGTCTACCAAAAAGACCATAAATATTGCAACAACTTAATTGACAAAAATATGTAATGCAATGATAGTATATTTTTATTTAATCACAGGAATTTGCATTTATATAAAGGTCAGATCATATTTTAGGGCAAATTAATCCTGAAAATTTCTTTCTAAATTCTTGAGAATCGTGTTTCTCAAAATGACTTACCTAATGTAATGTTTTATGTACCCTTGACAAAACTCTGTTACTGAAACCAGAGAAACTGCAAATCAATTTTAAAATTTTAGTTAACAGAATATTAATATGGAGGTTGGATTCCAGCTGTTGTTATTCATGCCTAGTTGAATGGTGTTTTTTTTTGTCGTTATTCCATTAGAAAATCAAATTATTGTGTTAGACCAACTGTTAAGTCTGTTGGTTTACTTTAGCAATTTATTGGGTTACATTTTATTATAAACTAGAACTGTTCTTATCATTACTAAGCCTCAGTGTACTGCCATGAATATTTAACATGTAATGTTTGGGATTACTTGTATTCAGTGAGGAGTGTTAACCTGGTGAACCATTTTCAGTTTTGGGATATGCACTGTAGAGGAGTGGTACCATACACATTACTGCTAAGAGCCACTATGA
The DNA here is from genome assembly GCF_016835505.1 of Polypterus senegalus. NCBI lineage: Eukaryota > Metazoa > Chordata > Cladistia > Polypteriformes > Polypteridae > Polypterus > Polypterus senegalus. The sequence continues at coordinate 12,194,977 of NC_053161.1, read as the reverse complement.
CAATCAACAACAACAACAAACAATTATGACATAATTATTTTATAACTAGGTTGTAATAACAAATCATTTAGTGTACAATCCATGTCAGGCTGCGCTGGGAAAAGTCTCATTAAATACTAGCTGAAATACCCAGCGTTGCCTGGGAGGAAAATAAAGTGGTTTTTTTTTGTTAATTGTTTGAGAAAAACATAGTTAAAAAACAACAACTTTAAAAATAAAAATAAATTAATAAACAATAAGGACTCACTAATCTCCTTGTCTTGCGGTCTTGTATGTATGTTATTATCCAGTTGACGCTTGAAACTGGCCAACTCTATTTAATTTGAAAAGCAACAGGGGCGCCGTGCTTTAGCATTTAGCATTTGTGCATTAGCAGCTAAGTGACTGTCTTTCTTAGGAGGTTTCCTTTTGCTGGTGTGCTGGCCTCGCTTGCGTATCTTCGGAGCTGGAGCCCTCCCTTACACAAGAAGATATTGCTGCAGACCGGACAGACACACACACACTTGCATGCATAGAACTCTATTTAATTTCAAAAGCAACAGGGGCGCAGTGTTGCTCAAACATAAAGAATTTCTGGAAGTCACCTCCAGTTCTCCCTCTGGTGGTCGTTTTGAGTGTCAACTGAATAATAACATGCATACAAGACTGTAAGACCACCCCCCCCTCCCCAGAAGGGGGTGGTTGGGGCTAATTTCACCCTACAGTATTTTTAAGAGAAACGTGTGTGCCAAGTTTCATGAAAATCGCTCCAGCCGTTCGGACATGATGCTGGAACATACATACATACACACATAGACTTTTATATATTGTAAGAAAGGTGCTATAAAGCGCTCAACCTGACACAGATTGTACACGGGAGGCATGTGTAAAATAAATAAACTATTTATTTTCTTCAGCTGGAGGGCACGTCTTCCCCGTAATATCCCCAGCCACAACACAGTCCCAAAACACAAATGAAACACCAAAACACTCCTCTCTCTCTTCCACCACTACCACCACCACTCCTCCAGAAGCTTTGTCCTCATCCTTCCGACTCTGGCCACTGAGTGGTGGTTGCTAGCTCCTTTTATGGCCCACCCGGAAGTGCTCCAGGTGCTTGATCACCTGTTTCCGGTTGCACTCCCGGGTGGGGCTGAAGATTAGTCCAGCTGGGCTCAGGAGTCCCAAATGCAGCACCCCCTGGCAGCACCTGCAGAACCTAACAGGACTGCACAAAACTCCAACCCCCATGAAGCCCTGGGGGAGTCCGAGGCACTGCTGCAACCCAGGGAGGCTGCCACAATATATAGATTTGCAGAATTAATCTAGCTGTAGTTAGGAAGCTCTGTCTTTCTCTGTTGCCCAATAACCTGTCTGTGCTATGGCTTTATTTTCTGTCTGTCAGAGCATTCAGAAGTTTGGGGGGTGAAAATCAGAGAGGGCCACAATTCAAAACAACAAGCAAGGTCAGCAGTTAAGATGCTTCAGCATGCCTGGGATCCTGTGGTTGTTGGGTTTTCAAGTGCACGGTTGTATTAATACTTTTTATAACTTTAAGATAATATTGTTTTGTTACAATAAACTAATCACCGTTTAACATGAACATTCTTTTCTTTAAAAATCACTGGAAACTCTCTCTGTCTTTCTCTTGGCAGAGCCAAAAAAGAATGACTCTCTTGCCTGATATATAACTGCACATGCAGTATGGTCTACCTAGGTCTTGGCACTTCAAGGCAGTGGTGGGTGGATGACAAATGTGTGTATGAAAATTAAGAGAATGTAGCTCATTATGTGCTATTGTGACATCCAATAGCATAGCTTGGAGGAGAATTGGTGCTTGGATGGGACTTGGCATCCCAAAAGTCACAGTGCCCTTGTGCTGGTACCGGCACTGCATCAATCTATAATTGGTAAAGGCTTTGTCCAATTCAGAGCCGCCAGAGCCCAGTCTTATCTTTCAGGTACAAGTCAATTACAGAGCACACACACTACACTCACTCTTTCATAATGTACCAATGTGAAGTCTTCAGTTAACCTAACCTGCATTTTTTTGGAATGCTGGAGTGAAATCAGAGTACCTGGAGACACAGGGAAAATCAGATCATGCCCAAAGAAGGGACAGCAGAGTTTTGAGATGAACAAAGGAAACCATTTTACATGAATTACTGAGGGAAATAACAGTGGTGCTGTACCCCTAAAACAAATAAGAACCTGATTCTTGTCCTATAGAAGAGCTTACTTGCATAGCCAGCTCTAAATGAGGTTGAAATTGGTTCTTACCAATGATAACTAACATCTGTGAGTAAAATAAAATAACAGAAGCACAAGTCAAGTTAAAGCAAAAACACAGAAATTACAGTATGAGTTACCAAATAGAACAATTAAAAGATTATTAAAACAAGCTTGCTAACAGAGTGAAGCAGAAGTAGTCCTTCATTCTACAAATGCAAAGTCTTGACAGCTTAAGAAGAATAGATCTGTTTATTAAATTGCTGCCAGGAACTAAAGCCACCTATGTGTTATGAGAGACAAGTGCAGTGGATGTTTAGGAAATGATTACCAGCTGCAACTCTACAGACTGCATAAGACCTCCAGCACTGCAAACCTGATCGTTCGAGAAAATCACAAAAAAGTACAAACAAAAGGAAAAATTAATAAAAATGAAAATCAAATGCCCTTTGAGCCTAACAATGAGTGGTTAATATCTTCAAAAATAATTGTTATTTGAAGAAAGGTCATATGTAAGTAAATAATAAAACTAAATAACTGTGATTATCTTGTCTTAATTAAATATGAAATAACATAGTCGGTGTACATTTAAACAGTTCAGTAAATGTTTAAAATATAAATAAATGAAATGTAGAGAAATTGTCTACAGCATTTGGTAGTATTAGTATAAGTGCATTTTGCTCAGTTGTATTTTTTGAATATATATTATGTCAATCTTGGTCTATCTTCCTGTTTCCAGTTAAGTCCATGGTTCTTGAGTCTGATCCTCAAACTGAGCTGTGAACCACCTAATCTCATAGAAGTTGCACAGGTGGTGAACCAGCTGAGAGTAGGGAAGGCTGCAGTGTCTGTGGTATCCAGGATGAACTTTTCCAAGCTGGTGGTGAGGCTGTCCTCCTTCAATTGCAGGCAATTTTTGCTTCCATTTGGGAGATGGACGTCATCCCAACTGACTGGAAAACAGGACTTGTCATCCTTATCTGGTAAGGGAATGGTGATCGCCTGGATTACAGCAACTACAGGGGGATAATACTGCTGTAGGTGCCAGGTAAGGTCCTTGCCAGGGTTATCCTCAATAGTATGCGTGATCATTTGCTCACCTACCGGCGAACGGGCAGTTGCATTTTACGCCTAAGAAGACTACCATCGACTGTATCCTGGCACTGAAAGTTCTCATGGAACACAAATGCGAATAATTAGTTTCTTTGTAGCCCTTATCGATTTTCATGAAGTGTTCGACTCTGCTGAGTATCATGGCTGGCCTGTACACTGGTACTGTGAGTACTGTGCAGAGTGGAGGCAGAACCTCTACGTTTTTCCCAGTTGATTCTGAGTTTTTGTCAGGGGTGTGTTCTTGCTCCTACTGTTCAATGCTTGCTTGGACTGGGTGTTAGGCAGGGTCATGGGATCCAGTGGATGTGGTGCATCTGTTGGTTTAGAAATATTCATTGATATTGTGATCCAGGCCTTTAATGACTTCTTGGGCACAGCCATCAGCAGTGTGTGTCTGCGGAGAGAGTGTCAATCTTGTCGAGAGGTTTACTTACCTCAGCAGCGACTTTCCTGTCTCTGGTGACTCTTCCTACGAAGTCAGTAGACGGAATGCAAAAGGACGAAGGTCCAAGTCTTTAGAGTCCTGGTGCTTCTTGTTTAGCTATATGATTGTGAGACATGGATGATATCCAGTGACCTGAGAAGAAGACTGGACTCCTTCAGGACTGTGTCTCTTTGGAGAATCCTTGAGTACCGCTGGTTTGACTTTGTGTTGAACAAGTGGTTGCTCACGGAGTCCCAAATGAGGCACATTACCTGCTTTGCGAGGGAGCGTCAGTTACGTCACTATGATTACGTGGTGTGATTCCCTGAGGGTGATCTGGATCATGAGATCCTCACTGATGAGGACCCGAGTGCCTGGACTGGGGTTGGGACTGGAACGTGTGACTGCCTAGAGGGTTGTCAATGAGGATCCCAAGCTTTTTAGAGTGTTGTGGGGATCGATCTGTTCTTAAATCAATTCTTCTTTTTGTAAAAACTTGATTGCTTTGTATGGATTGTAATAAAATTAATAAAAAGAGTGTTGTGGGTGTGGCAATACGGTGTACCAGTGCATGCTCCCCAACCTGACCTGACCTGATTCTACATCCCAACTCATCTCACAACACCAGACTGAAGTCCTCTTGGCTATAATAAAGTAATGCTTTATTTTTCAAAGACTTTTTTTTATTTCAAGACATTATTTATTATTTCATTACATTCTTTCTTTACTTATTGCCTGGATTTCTATATTTTTAGTTATTTTAACTATATGTTTGTCTTAGATTCATTTTGTAAGTACAGTTTCAGTTTTGTAAATTAATTTGGACAAATTCTGTATCCTTGTGATTTTGTAAAATATGATTTATAACATTAACTTACGGCACGGTGGCGCAGTGGTAGCTCTGCTGCCTCACAGTAAGGAGACCTGGGTTTGTTTCTGGAGTCCTCCCTGCATGGAGTTTGCATGTTCTCCCCGTTTCTGTGTGGGTTTCCTCTGGTTGCTCCGGTTTCCTCCCACAGTCCAAAGACATGCAGGTTAGGTGCATTGGCGATCCTAAATTGTCCCTAGTGTGTGCTTGGTGTGTGAGTGTGTGTACGTGTGTGCCCTGCGATGGGCTGGCGCCCCGCCTGGGGTTTGTTCCTGCCTTGTGCCCTGTGCTGGCTGATTTTGGCTCCAGCAGACCCCCGTGACCCTGTGTTAGGATATAGCGGGTTGGAGACTGACTGACTGACATTCACTTAGCATTCTCACACCACTTAGATCAATTTATTTTTTTATTTATTTTTTAATTTATTTATTTTAATTTTATTAATTTTATTGCAATCATTCCATACAAATCAATCAATCAATTTTTACAAAAAGTAGGATTGAGAACAAGTCGACCCCCACCCCAAGAGAGAGAGCAAGGCCAACGGAGTAAAACTTAAGGCTTGTAAACATACCTAAATTGGTAAGTTTGATAAGCCAGTAGAGATGAATGAAGAAGAAAAAGAAATACAGAAATAATTGCTTCCTCGAGTGCTTAAAGAGCTTATTCTAAAATATTACTGATTAGATCCTGCCATGTTTTGAAAAATATCTGTACAGATCCTCTAACTGAGTATTTGATTTTTCCCAATTTCAAATAGTATAAAACATTGGTTTCCCACTGACTTAAAAGAGCAGAGTTAGGATTCTTCCAGTTTAGTAAAATAAGTCTGCGTGCCAAAAGTGTAGTGAATGCAATCAGTTTGTTTGTCCTTCTCCACTTTAAACCCATCTGGAAGAACCCCAAACACAGCTGTTAATGGGTCAGGAGGGATTGCGAGACAAAGGCTGTCTGAAAGGTAATTAAACATTTTGGTCCAGAATGATGTTAATTTGGTGCAGGTCCAAAACATGTGACCCAGTGAGGCTGGAATTTGATTGCAGCGTTCGCAGGTTGGATCTTGCCCTGGAAACATTATGGAGAGTTTTAGGCAAGACAGATGTGCTCGATATATAATTTTGAGTTGAATAATTGTATGCTTTGCGCATATGGAGCTTGAGTGAATTCTCTGCATTGCTATTTTCCACCCCTTTTCTGATATATTAATTGAGAGATCTTTTTCCCAGTGTCCTCTTGGATCTTTGAAAGGGTGGTACTGTAAAATAATTTTATATATTGCAGAGATGGTGTCTGAGTCCTTGAAATTGAGCAATATTTTTTCCAGCATGGATGAGGGTGCAAGATGAGGAAAATCGGGAAGGTTCTGTTTAACAAAGTTCCTAATTTGAAGATAGTGAAAGAAATGTGTAGCTGGAATGTTAAATTTGGAATGTAATTGTTCATAGGATGCAAAGACGTTGTCTATATAAAGATCTCTAAGCAAGTTAATCCCAATTTTTTTCCAGATATTAAAAACTGCATATGTTTGCGAAGGTTCGAAAGAGGTGGTTCTCTTGCAGAGGTGCCACAGATAAAAGCTTCTCCATCTTAAAATGCTTTCTACATTGGTTCCATATTCTGAGTGAGTGAAGCACAATTGGGTTATTAGTATATTGCCGATAACTTGCATTTATTGGGGCACAGAGCAGGGAATATAAAGAAGTACTGCAGGATTTTACTTCTATTGCGGACCAAGCCTGTGTATGTTCATCTATTTGTGTCCAGGTTTTTATAGCTTGTATGTTTGCTGCCCAGTAATAAAACTGGAAGTTAGGTAGAGCCATGCCACCTTCTGCCTTTTGTCTTTGTAGGGTCGCTCTTTGGATACGTGGATGTTTTGAGTTCCAAATAAATTAGGTAATTGTTGAATCTAATTGCTTGAAAAATGATTTATTGATGTATATTGGAATGTTTTGAAATAAAAAAAGAGCTTAGGAAGAATATTCATCTTAACAGTGTTAATTCCCCTAGAGTGAGATGAAGGGTTGACCATCTATGCAAGTCTTGTTTAATTTTTTCCATGCAGACGGCGAAATTTTGTTGATAAAGAGCTTTATGTTTACTTGATGTTTACCCCTAGGTATTTAAACTGTTCTGCAATGATAAAAGGTAGGGTGTCTAATCTAATATTATATGCTTGAGAATTCACTGGAAAGATTACACTTTTATTCAGATTAATTCTGAGACCAGAGATCTTTTGAAATTCTGTGAATGCTGTTAAGACTGCAGGCACAGAATTTTATGGGTCTGATATATACAGTACCATATCATCTGCATATAGAGATATTTTCTGTTCCAGTCCTTCTCTGATAATCCCCTTTATCTGATCAGCATTTTGACAGTGTATTGCCAGTGGTTCAATGGCGATTGCAAACAGTAGCGGTGACAAGGGGCATCCTTGTCTGGTACCACGTTCTAGTTTAAAGTAGTCTGAACAAATGTTGTTGATACAAATTGAAGCTTCTGGATTGGTATACAGTAGTTTGATCCATGCACAAATGTTTGGGCCAAACCCAAATTTCGCTTTTTAGCTCTGCTACTTTCTTGGTTTCTAATTTATTTCTGTGGGAAAGATATGAGATAATCTGTCCTCTTAAGAAGGCCTTAAGAGTTTCTCAGAGTATTCCTGCAGAATAAGGATGTATTTGTCTCTAGGAAGAAACTGATTTGTTTGGATATAAATTCTGTACAATTCTCGTCTGCTAATAGAAGCGGGTTGAGACGCCATCTGTGAGGTGAGTATGTGGGGCATAGTAACTTTAGCTCCAAGATCAGAGGTGCATGGTCAGAAATAACAATAGCGTCGTATTTGCAAGATTTAATCTTAGGCAAGAAATTATTATCTATAAAGAAATAATCAATTCTTGAATAGCAATGATGTACTGGTGAGTAGAAAGAATATGTTCTTGAGTTTGGGTTTAAAAACCTCCAGGGGTCTGATAAGTTGTGATCAGTTATAAACTTTGCAGTAATTATCTTTGCAGTGTTAGATGTCGCCCCCCCTGTGATAGAAGTCCTATCTAAGAGTGGATTTTAAACACAATTAAAGTCCCCAGCCATTATAATTTTGTGAGTGTTCAGATTGGGAATGGATGCAAATAAATTTTGTATAAATTACTTCTCATCAACATTAGTTGCATAAGCATTTATCAAAATCATTTTACAGTCACATATCTCCCTTCATGATCCAATACTACATCTGATGCTACAAATGGTACTGTTCCATGTATGAGAATTCCCACACCTCTAGTTTTCTTTGTAAAACTAGAATGGAACATTTGGCCAGTCCAGTCCTTTTGCAGCCGGAACTGATTCTTGCCTAGTAAGTGGGTCTTCTGTAAAAATACTATTTTAGTGTTTAAACCTGTTAGGTGAGAGACTACGTTCTTTCTCTTTGATTCGTGATTCAGGCCTTTAAAATTCCAGCTCACGAAGTTAACTGTCCCATCATAGAGACACTGATTCTGAATTTTTGATGTCATTTTATAGTCTTAACTGTAGGTGAGACAGCTTTAACCTTAATTTCCTATTTCCCCAAGAGTTATTGTCATGCAGCCTATTTTTACATTAGTAGTTATAATTATAAAGATTTAAAGGATAGATTAGGTATAGATATAGCCTGCTCTCTTTCTTTCCCCCGCTTAAAATTTTGCCTCCCCACATGAGGCTAGACCCCACTTCACACAGTCCCGGTCCTCTGACGTACCCAGAGACAGAGCACGTCCAAACCAAAACAAGCCCCCACGCAGCGGCATTTTAGGATTAAAAAATAGAGATATCTATTACCAATATAGTCCAAATACTATATGCCTAAAATATAATCATTAACAAACTATGAACTTAAAATATATATAATCTTCAGCAGTCTTAATGTATTAAGATAATAAACCCGGGGAACAGTGTTAGAAAGTGGTCCAGAATAAGCATAGTAAGTCTTAATGCAATAATAGCAATAACAATAAACCAAGGGTATGATGTTAAACAGTCTCGTTTAGGGTAGAGAAAAAAAAAATAAGATAAAAAAAGAATTAAGCAGAAACGTCTATAACTGTAATTAAAACATAAACAGATAGTGTCCAAGTAATAATGAGGATATATAATGATAAAATCCCATATCTTAACAAATAGATCAGGCACAAGGTTATTTATCCTTGTCATATCATGACAGGCTATGTCTCACTATTGTGTTTCAGAATAGTGCCGGTGTTCTGACGATTTGTCCTACTTTGTCGAAGTATCCTACCGTAGTTTATTTCGACAGATATATCTATCAATCCTACCTTTATTATACACATGGGTAGATCATCTCGATGGGGTAAATAACACTAACTAAACATCCTACCTTCATAATGCATATGGGTACATCAGTAACACATTTCCAAGGACTGAAATATACTGCAAAGCTGACACATTATATACAGTATAGTATAACAAAATAAACAACAACTATATTACATACAACATTATAAAGTTTGTATAATATTTTCTATTGAACATATTAGGTGAAACTTTTAAGGTCCGTAAAGCACCTTATTTGAGGGCATTTCAAATAAAACAATAGCACATCATAGGAAGAATAGAAAGGCTTTAATTTACATACAGTACATTAATGAACAATAAAACACTCCAACAACAAAGACCAAAGAACAATACTTATTTATCTATACATTTTTTACAAACATATGCTATTTAAATTTTTTCATTGTATTTTACACATTCAAAATGTGCCCGATCCCACAGACAAAAAGTTGAAAATTTCTTCCCAATTTTTTTCCATAGCTTAAAAAAGCAAAATAAACAAGTTCTAATTAGCATATTAAATTAACAGTTTATTTATTACACACTATGTCAACAAAAGCAACAGATTACTTGGCATGAATGGTAGATACACCGTATATGTTACACCCATCCGTTCATTGTAAGTCGTAACATTAAACTTATAACGTTATACCATGTCATCATTTAACATGTTGTATTTAGAAGTCGTCTATCAAATTTATGGAAATGTTAACATTTCTCAATTTATTCTATATGCATCATTTAATGCTCGAAAGAGACACAGCCTGATGCAAAGATTTCACAAGACGGTCATTACTCGTGCATGGATACAATGGCCTGTAAAAGATTAAAAGTCACACATGCAAAATATACAACTTATAAAATGTTGATAGTAAATACCCATGCAGTAAACTGTAATAAATAATGTAATAAGGCTAAGAAAAGCATACATATTACTGAAATACAGTAACACTTACCTCAAACTTCAACACTAGGTAGGACAGATTGACGAACAGTTGGTAAGCTTCGAGAAAAGTTGCGTAATTTTGGTCTGCGCATGCATAGTATCAGTGAGTAGATCATTTCGATGGGTAGGATGTTTCGTTAGAACACCGGGATCAGCTTTCTTAATTCCTTTTCAGCTACTTCCTCGCTGGCGAAGACATAGAATTGACCGTGCAATTCCACTTTCAGTTTGGCAGGATACAAGAGGCTGTATTTGATATTGGCTTGCCGTAACTGCTGTTTAATGTTGTAGAAGGCTGCACGTTTAGTAGCTGTTGCTGGAGAGAAATTAGGGAAGATACGGATGTGGTTATTTTCATATATAATCTCTTGCTTGTGCCTGAGGAGTGCCAAAACCTCTAGCTTAAATAATAGTCTCTCGAAGCGAATAATAAAAGATCTAGGTCTAACAGTATTTGATCCGCGTACGCGATAAGCTGCTGCTTTGTCAGAATCTGCGTTAAAGTCCTCTCCAATTATTTTAGAAAATAGTTCAGCTGCGAATTTCACTGGGTTTGGACTTTCTTGATTCTCAGGTAGACCTTCAATTCTAATATTATTCCTTCTGCTTCCATCTTCCAAAGCAGCAAGTCTGTCTTCGGGTTTTTTGCATTTGGAGCTGGCAGTTGTTACTTTTTCTTCAGCACTGGCAGCTAGATTATCGGCTGATTCAATCTGAGTCATGAATGTCTCCTTGACATCTTCCAGTTGATCAGCAAATGTGCTCAGTTTAGACAAGGTTTCCTGAATGTGCTCTTCAATTTTACCCACCATATCTTTAAAGACTGCCTCAAAGCGAATACATATGCGTTCCTCCAAGTCTTTATTATCCTGCTGCCGTGTCTGTCGCAGCTCCTGTTGCAGCTCCTGTCGCAGCTTCTCATTTGCTTTTTCCCTTGCCTTCTCACTTTTCTTTATATCTTTCTTTATCTTTTGCTTGAGCTCAGCGATTATCACCTTCACTTCAGACAGATCATTTTTGCTTTCATGCACTGTAGGTGAGGCTGTGGGCTCTATTGCAGCCGGTGTTCCCAGCTCGCGTGAAGTAGTTGAGAGCGTGGACTGCAAGGCCTTTTCCAGTTTCAGATGATCTTCTCCAATCGGAGAGCTATCGTGACCTGCGTCACTCGCACTCGTACATTCACTCCCCATTTCGCTCTCAACCGGAGAGGATGCAGCGGACTGTGGTCCCGAGGAGTCTGGGCTTTCGCCCATCTGATCCAGGTCAGTTTCTGAAAGGCCGTATCTTGAGCTTGGGCTTGCCGATCTGAGCTTGGATGTAGCTTTAGTTTTCGTTTCTTTTGTTTCTTTCTGAACCCGTTTCTTGTTGGCCATGTTTATATATGCTTGCATATTAGTAGTGCTCCTCAGGTTGGATAAATACAGGATATCTCAGGATAATAAGCAAATAATATGAATAACATCGCTGCTAGCGGAGCACCGCTTCACACGTCCATCTCTCGCAACGGACCAATATCGAGACTTAGTTCAATTTAAAAGCACAGGGGCAAGGAGAATATCACCTACGTCAGGAGCATCAGGCACAAGGTAGAGTGCTATCTGCCAAAAGGCCTTGTGTGTATGTGTATTTATTTATTTATTTTCATTTCTTTTATCATGAAAGGACTAGTTGAGGCAAGCATGGAGACAGGGCTTTGATGATGTTAAAGGGTCCACGAGTCAGTGTGCAACCTCCATCATTTTCCTTCCCCTATGTGCCTTTTACAGACTACAGAAGAGAGAGACTTTGCTCACGCTTGTGACCACATATATATATATATATATATATAAAATATGCATTGATAAAACAAGTAAAACTTTGAATTTTCTGTAAGCTTACCTTAACAGTTGTTTGTGTTCTTCTACCAATTCTGTCTCTGTATATATTTATTTCTCAATCTTCCTTTCATTCTCCTTCCCAGTGTATACTTTGGCCTTTCTTACTGCTGGCAGTTGAACCCTTGCTCAAATTGTTTTCCTGACTTTAGGCTTGATGACAGCTCTAAATTCTGTTTTCATGGTGGCTCTAGTTTTGCAAGAGAAAAAACAGTCCAGAACTTGCTCTAATGATCTCTGGTGTCCCAGCTTCCATGAGTTTTCAGTTAGACTTTAAAAGCCACATCTCTAGTGCAACCCTTAGCCTGACACTTAAAGTGACAACCCAATCACAGCTGTCCCATGTAACTACAGCTGTCAGGATGATAAGTTTTATGTCATGTTGTGGATTGTAGGACATTACATATTTATCACCCTGTGAAATGGAAGGAAATTATACTTAGTATTAAAATGTTACTTTCAGCGGTTCCCAAAATTCACTTGATACGAACAGTGAATATATGGCGTGCATTATCTCATAATTGTGCCTTATTTGTTTTACCCACTACTTTTTTCAGGTTGCAGCATATTGTGCATCAAAGAAATATAGGACTTCATCACACATGATCTGAGTAGACAGTGAGCTGTAATTCCATTGACTCATCTTTTCTGTCACCATTTATGAGGCCAGTATGTATTAAATTGTTTCACTGGTCTGCATGTATTAACACATTAGTTCTGAAGTTTGTGGTCTTATCTATAATGTATTAATTTGACATGTTTACCTGTTTTGTAAATTGATGGCTGCTGTCAGTTTTTTTTACCATTTGTCAGTATTAGTGACAGTCAGTAGTTCATAGTGGCATTGTAATTTAAGTCATTGATATTTATAAATCTAAAATTGTTCGTGCAGCTTTTTGGAAAATTAGAATAGTGTGAAGGCTGAAAAATGAAAATTTATACTTTAATGAATGGAAGCTTAACTAAATGCACAAAACTGTTGTTGAAGATAATGCATTCATTTGTGTTATCCCTCACATAGGGATAAAAAAATTTGAAATTTGAAACATTTGAATCAAATACGAATCTAGGAGTGCTGCATGATACTAGAAAACATATCACTGCCAATCTTAATATTATTTGTACATTTTACATGTCAAGCTACTGAAAGTACTAAGTTTAGATTTTAATAATCAGTGGTTGATATCCTTTAATGATGTTTAACAACATTCATGCGACAAGTGTTCTTAAAAATTCATGGATGCACTTTTTGGCTTTGTCCATACTAGCTTAAAGTTCACCATAGTGAAGTACAGTATCACTAGGCCTTACAAAAACTCTTATACTGTACACTAGGGCTATTCAGTTACAAATTTAATTGGGCCAGATTTTCAAACCAAGAAATTTAGCAGGGCCAGACATTTTCAGTGGCTGGTAAGCAGCAGGTAATGACAAATTTTGAATCAACACAAATTAATGCATTTAAAAACAAGTAATGTTTATTCATTGCTTTCCTTTTAAATTTGGTCACATCTGCACTGGCAATGAGAAGGTTGCTGGTTTAAATCCCATAAACACCAAGACAGTCCTACAACATCCAGAGCCTTGAGGAACTCCGGGCGTATCTCATCCACCCCCGGGGCCCTGCAACCAAGGAGTTTTTTATCACCTTGGTGACCTCAGTCCCAGAGATGGGGGAGCCCACCTCCTAGTCCCCAGGCTCTGCTTCCTCATTGGAAGGCATGTTAGTGGGATTGAGGAGGTCTTCGAAGTACTCCCCCCACCGACCCACAACATCCAGAGTCGAGGTCAGCAGCGCACCATCCCCACCATATACGGTGTTGACACTGCACTGCTTCCCCCTCCTCAGACGCCGGACAGTGGACCAGAATCTCCTCGAAGCTGTCCGAAAGTCATTCTCCATGGCTCCCCAAACTCCTCTCACGCCCGAGTTTTTGCCTCAACAACCACCAAAGCCGTATTCCGCTTGGCCTGCCGGTACCTATTAGCTGCCTGTAGAGTCCCACAGGACAAAAGGGTCCGGTAGGACTCCTTCTTCAGCTTGACGGCATCCCTCACCGCCAGTGTCCACCAATGGGTTTGGGGATTGCCACCACGACAGGCACGGACCAACTTACAACCACAGCTCTGGTCAGCCACCTCAACAATAGAGGCACGGCACATGGCCCATTCGGACTCAATGTCCCATCGGGACGTGGTCGAAGTTCTCCCGGAGATGTGAGTTGAAGCTACTTCTGACAGAGGACTCTGCCAGACGTTCCCAGCAGACCTTCACAACACGTTTGGGCCTACCAGACCTGACCGGCATCCTCCCCCACCATCGAAGCCTACTCACTACCAGGTGGTGATCAGTTGACAGCTCCGCCCCTCTCTTCACCCGAGTGTCCAAGACATGTGTCCACAAATCCGACGAAACCTCCGAACCAAACCTCCTATGAAGAACAAAAACCTTGGATGACGTTTTCCCTCACCCGGACATGGCTCACCGGGGCCCCCTCTGGAGCCAGGCCTGGAGTTGGGGCATGATGGCGAGTGCCTAGTGGCCTGGCATGCACCCATGAGGCTCGGCCGAGAACAGCCCGAAGAGGCAACATGGGTCCCCCTTCCCATGGGCTCACCACCTGTAGGAGGGGCCAAAGAGGTCGGGTGCAGTGTGAGTTGGGTGGTGGCTACAGAAGCTGGCTCTTGGGACGTGGAATGTCACCTCTCTGAAGGGGAAGGAGCCTGAGCTAGTGCACAGGTCGAGAGCTTCCGGCTAGATATAGTTGGGCTCACCTCGACGCACAGCATGGACTCTGGAACCAATCTCCTTGAGAGGGGCTGGACTCTCTACCACTCTGGAGTTTCCCCCGGTGAGAGGAGCCGAGTGGGTGTGAGCATACTTATTGCCCCCCGACATGGAGCCTGTTCATTGGGGTTTACCCCGGTGGACGAGAGGGTGGCCTCCCTCCGCCTTCGGGTAGGGGGATGGGTCCTAACTGTTGTTTGTGCGTATGCGCCGAACATCAGTTTGGAGTACCCACCCTTTTTGGAGTCCCTGGAGGGGGTGCTAGAGGGCATACCTTCTGGGGACTCCCTCGTACTGCTGGGAGACTTCAATGCTCACGTGGGCATTGACAGTGAAACCTGGAAGGGTATGATTGGGAGGAATGGCCCACCCAATCAGAACCCGAGCTGTGTTTTGTTATTGGACTTCTGTGCTCATCACAGATTGTCCACAACAAACACCATGTTCAAGGCCTCAGTTCACTCATATGACAGAGGTTAAATTTGAGTTCCACATCAATACCTTTCCTGTGGAGATTGTATTTGTTTTCTCCCAGAAGAAACTACCTAAGTAAATGTTTAAGCGCAAGGCACAGCGTATGGTGTGAAAGTGGATTAGTACATTTATTTTAATGATTTGTCTTTAAAATGTCTTTGCATAGAGTTCTTGTGTGTCAAGTAATGATTTACTAAACATAATTATTATTTTTTACTAAATCTTATTTTCCATGATCCTTTGTTGATGAGCTCCCATTGAAGAATTCATTGGTTACAGAACATATAGCACGCATGCCAAAACAACTTAAGTAACAACTAATGAAGTGGCATTTTTTGATACCATTTTAACAAAGCTTACTATTCATCATCAGTCACAGAGAAGCCCAGTAAAGTGACAGTAATACACCTGCAACCTTAAAATACAGACTTTTATCACATCACTGTGCATGATGAAACAGCGGGCAGGCGACTGCTCGTACATGTTTACTGACAGACAGGCTGGCATTTTGCATGAGGTATGCATTAAATCAAAAAAGAAACATCATTCAAAGATGCACAAACACAATGAGATCAGTGACAATCACACCTTAAGTGTGCTTGCGTGAAATCAGAAGGTACTGCTGTATTCCAGGGGGCACAGATTTCTTCATAAAAGGGGACCTACTGTATATGATGAGCAGAGGAATTTCAAATGTTTTGCATGCTTACCTTTTGTTTTGATGACCGGTTGCATCATATTCAGCCCTTTGTTGATTATACTGGCACAAGTGTAACCAGCCTCTTGTTGAAATTCACGGCTGTCCCGTCAGCAGCGCTGTGTACTTAGAAATATTACCCTGCATGCATCCCCAAGTCTGACATAATTTTTGCTGCAACTCCGTCGCACCCAGTGCGGGATATAAACCAGCCTTTATGCAGCTCAGTGAATTCCATTGGAGAGCACGTACCGACACATATGTTAACTGCACATCCACTCAACAACACAAAAAATGGTCTTTTGCATCTGTTACAATATAATTAGTTTAGAAATTCATGATTTCATTCGCCACGGGCGAACTAAGAAGAAATGATAATTGTCAAAGCCTTACAACCATTTTAGTTACAGTCTGGAGCCCTGGCAGGACCACGGGCTGGACCACTTGGAGGTTGCCTCTGTGCCGCATGGGGCCTGCGGGCTGCCATTTGAATAGGCCTGCTGTACACAATGGTTCTGTGATGCAAAAACATATAGTACTTTGCTATGATTAGCATCTAAATGTAGAGACAAATAAATTGATACAGAATACAAACAACCTTACCTTCATGTTCAACTGTTGATTTTATGTTGTCCTGAGAAGTAGTCCTGGCAGTGCTGCTACTCACCTATTCTAATGAAACTGACTTCCTGAGCAATGACGCTTGCTATAATTCATGACACCATAGAGATGGATAAAAGAGATACAATACTCATTGGTTACACAAAAGTTTCAACTTTATGTGCTGAAATAGCAAAAAACAGATAAGAACAGGAAAGCAAAGTACAAGCAAGAAAAACAATAACAATTGCGAACATATGTCTTTCGGTTCTACAACTTGCAGCTGCAACAACTTGACAGTCCCTGTCATGGAGAGCAAGTGTGCCTCTGACTATGCCTGATAAACAGCCTGTCAAAGTTTCTGGCCATTCACAGGTAGAAGGTTATGTCTCTGGTAATTATGGTCCAGGGCATTACTAAGTAAAATATGTGGTTAAAATCAGGAGAGAAGATAGACCAAGGCAGCACCTGCACACCAGCATTCATTCATCAGGATAGTTGTGACCACAGCGGCCGGGTGTGCCCTGGCACTCTCCTGCTGTAGGGTTGCGTCATGTAAAAGTTGTGAGCAGAAAACCTTTGACTGGTCACTTTGATCAAGGGGCAGCAACCAGGAGCCTGTTCCTCACTTTTATATGCCTGACACAGGAATTGTGCTTGCCTGCAGTTTCAGGAGCAGTACAAGTGCCAGATGTGAAGCGATCTCTCAGACCAACTGTGTCTGTCTGTCCAACTGTCTAGTGTGGTCACTGAAGGCCAACCAGATCTTGCAAGGTTATCAGTTCTGTGGGTTTTCGGGAATGTTGCGCATAGTCGAGACACATAATATCTGGCAAACTGGCACATAGCATGCCTACCTGCAGTCTGCCAACAACCTTTTTAATTGCTTCTCATGATAGTTGAGTCATTGTGGAATTTACGGCAAACAGTGTATGTTGCATGTGTCTTGTTTTTACCTAAGTTTTGAATTGAGGCCCTTTTAAAGAGGACAGGATCACTTGCTTTTCTATCTGAGAGTTGTTCTGTAAAAGTCTACTCAATGGATTTTAGTGTGTTTAGGAAGTTGCAGTGCCATATTGCACAAGCTGTACTGTTTTTTCAATGGACTAAAACAAACTGACAACTTTTTGTAAAAGTACACAAGCTAAAATATAGTTTATTAATTCCAGAAAATGTTTGTTTTATAAAGATCTTTTTCAACACAATTTTGATTTCTGGATCAAAAATCAAACAATTAGCAGGGAGAATCAATACTGTCAATATGAACATCCTGACGAGAACTGTAGAGAGTTTATATCCAAACAAATAAACTAAGAGAACTTGCTGATCAGCTGGAAGACGGTAAGCAGACATTCACAACTCAATTTGAAACAGCGGAGCATTTGGCATCTACCGCCGATGGAAAAGCTACAGCTGTGAATTCCAAATGCATAAAACTCTGAGACAGACTTGCTGCTCTGGAAGATGGATGCAGATGGAATAATATTAGAATCGAAAGTCTACCTGAGAATCGTGATAGTCCAAACCCAGTGAAACTCATAGCTGAACTATTCTCAAAAATAATTGGAGAGGACTTTAAATCAGATACCGAGATAGCGGCAGCTTATCGCATACGTGGATCAAATACCTATAAACCTAGGAATCTAGTTGTCCGCTTCGATAGATTACAATTTAAGCTTAATGTAATGGCACTTCTCAGACAGAAATGAGATTATATTTGAAAATAATCACATTCGTATTTTCCTTGATTTCTTACCCTCAACAGCTGCTAAACGTGCAGCTTTTTACAACATTAAACAGTGGTTGCGGAAAGCCGATATTAGATGCAGCCTCCCGTATCCTGCCAAACTGAAAGTAGATATTCAAGACAAATATTACATCTTCTCCTCCACAGAAGAACCAGAAAAGGAATTAAGAAAGCTGATCCCGACACTTTCTTGAAATACGATATGCAGTCTTAACAGCACTTACAGCATTTCAAAAGATCTCTGGTCTCAGAATTAATTTGAATAAAAGTGTGCTCTTTCCAGTGAATTCTCAAGCATGCAATATTAGGTTGGACACTTTCCCTTTTATTATTGCAAATCAGTTTAAATACTTAGGGATAAATATCACAAGTAAACATAAAGCTCTTTATAAATTTCGCCGTCTGTATGAAAAAAATTAAGCAAGAGTTGCATATATGGTCAACCCTTCATCTCACTCTAGCTGGAAGAATTAACGTTGTTAAGATGAATATCCTTCCTAAGCTTCTCTTTTTATTTCAAAATATTCCAATATACATCAATAAATCATTCTTTAAGCAATTAGATTCAACCATAACCTCATTTATTTGGAACTTAAAACATCCACATATCCAAAGAGCGACCCTACAAAGACCAGGCAGAAGGTGGCATGGCTCTACCTAACTTTCAGTTTTATTACTGGGCAGCAAACATACATGCTATAAAAACCTGGAGACAAATAGATGAACATGCACAGGCTTGGTGAGCAATAGAAATAAAATCCTGCAGTACTTCTTTATATTCCCAGCTTTGTGCCCCAATAAATGCAAGTTATCGCCAATATAGTAATAATCCAATTGTGCTTCACTCACTCAGAATATGGAACTAATGTAGAAAGCATTTTAAGATGGAGAATCTTTTATCTGTGGCACCTCTGCATGAGAACCATCTTTTTCAACCCTCGCAAACATATGCAGTTTTAATATCTGGCAAACATTTGTGATTAAATTGCTTAGAGATTTTTATATATTTTATATAAACAACATCTTTGCATCCTATGAACAATTACATTCCAAATTTACATGCAGTTAAGTTCCAGCCCCACTGGGTCACATGTTTTGGGCCTGCACCAAATTAACATCATTCTGGACAAAAATTTTTAAGTGCCTTTCAGACAGCCTTGGTGTCACAGTCCCTCTTAACCCATTAAGAGCTGTGTTTGGTGTTCTTCCAGATAGGCTTAAAGTGGAGAAGGACAAACAAACTGTGATCGCCTTGACTACACCTATTGGCATGCAGACTTATTTTG
This sequence comes from Polypterus senegalus, assembly GCF_016835505.1. NCBI lineage: Eukaryota > Metazoa > Chordata > Cladistia > Polypteriformes > Polypteridae > Polypterus > Polypterus senegalus. The sequence goes on along the minus strand of NC_053161.1, from coordinate 12,175,614 downwards.
CTAAACTGGAAGAATCCTAACTCTCCTCTTTTAAGTCAGTGAGTAACTGATGTTTTATATTATTTGAAATTGGAAAAAATGTAATTCTCAGTTAGAGGATCTGTGCAGAACTTTTTCAAAACCTGGCAGGATCTAATCAATAATATTTTAGAATAAGCTTTTAAAGCACTGAGGAAGTAGAATCTCTTCCCATTTCTTTATCTTCTCCAATTATCTTTATGCGCCAATTAAACTCATCAATTTATTTATTTTTACTAGCTTTAAGTTTTATTCCGTTGGCCATGCCCTCTTTCTCAGGGATGGGATTTGATTTGTTTTCAATCCTATTTTTTGTAAAAATTGATCTGTTTGTATGAAATGATTACAATAAAATCAATAAAATTAAAAAAAAGAAAGAGCATTTGACATGAATGGGACTACTTCCTCTCTTTCTCATGGGTGGGGGTTGAATTGAATTTAGTTCTGTAAAGTTTGATTTGTTTGTATGGAATGTTACTGTGACGATGCAGGTTCTGGCTCCACGCTCCCATCACTATTTGGAAGCCCTTGAACCCAACACCGTCGGTAATGTCACCGATGAGCTAGTCAGTGTAGGCAATAACTGAGCAAGGGGAAGGTAAAAAGTGCAAAAGTGCTTTTATTAAAAAGAGTCAATAAAACAGGTGTTCAAAATAAAGTGCGGTGCCCAAAGTTCTTCAATAAATAAATGATCCATAAAACGTGAAGGTTAAAAACAACAAATAGAAAAAAAAAACAATTCTTTAAAAACTAGAGGTTAAAATCTTCTAATGGAAGCAGTCTTTAAAATCCCAACAAGTCTGGTGCTCCTCTACGTTAGCGTCTCACCTGCTGCAAAGCCCAATTGGGAGAAGCTCTCTGCAGCTGCCCTCTTGTCTCACACACACGAGACTGGAGACCTCCCGATCCCTGGCTCCGGTCTGGCACTCATCCCAGTCCCCGAGACTTGATTTCCACCAACGGCCAGGTCGCCCACGTTGGGGACTCCACCACCAAGCCTCCCGACTTCTGCTGCCTTTCCACGGCCCTCTGCAGCTCGTCACTTTCCTCTGGTCACTCCCGCTACATGGTCGCTCAGCGGGAGCAACATCAACTCAAACACCTGGGTGTCGGCCTAACACCCAGCTTCCTCTCAGCTGCCCACGAGCGCTCGTACTCGTGCTCACCACACGCTCAGCGTGTCTGTCTCTCCTGCACCGACCTGCTTCCTCTCTCGCTCCCGGTAACCTCCGTCCTTTCTCCTCTTTCGTTTCTTTCTCAACCTTTCTTTTTTCTCCCCTTAACTGACTTGCGCTTCTTTTTTATAACGCGAGAGGCCATGGCAATTTAGCCACGGGAGCAATCACGCATGTGGGCAGTTCCTCACCTGTGCATTCGGTGAGAAACGCCCACACTGCGGATCGTCCCGCAGCCTGCTACGGTCCAACGCCCCCTCGCTAAACCGCTGCGAGAGTGGTGATCATTTATTTAAAAAAAATGGCCTTTACTTAGCAAGCTGTGGACCCGCTATACCACGGTTACTTGCTTTTAATAAATTCAGTAAAAAAAAAAACATTATGAACCTCCTTCCTAAACTTTTATTCCTATACTAGACATTAAGCCCGTTACAATAACGGGCACTAGAACAGTAGTGCATAAACATTAGTAGGAACAGTCTATATTAAATGGCAAGGGACCTTGTATGTGGCTGTATTATGCATCACTGTATTGTGTGCCTTTAATTTTCTCTCTCAGTAATACTGGTTTGTATTTCCTTAAAATGCCAGTAATTTTGTCTGACAGTAATACAGTGGAACCTCGGTTCACGACCATAATTCATTCCAAAACTCCGTTAATCCGTTCCAGACTGAACTGTATGTAAATATATATTTTTTTAAGTTTTTAAGCACAAATATAGTTAATTACACCATTGAATGCACAGCGTAATAGTAAACTAAATGTAAAAACATTGAATAACACTAAGAAAACCTTGAACAACAGAGAAAACTAACACTAGAGTTTGCGCTATAGTCTTATGACCCGCTCACTAAAAACACTTTTTTTTAATGAGTTTTAAGGACAGGGAAAAAAATGAACATTTGAAAAATCCGTAATTTAATAAACAACCAAGGAAGTAACATTGCAACAATGCACGTGCACCTGTGTGTGTCTGTCTGTCTCTGTTGCAGGCCTGCCTGAGTGTGTGCGTGCGTGCTTGCGTGTGATTCTGTCTCTCGCACAGGCCTGCGTGCGTGCGTGCATGTCTGTCTCTCGTGTGGGCCCGTGTGCCTGCGTGCGTGCATGCGTGCGTGTCTGTCTGTCTCTTGTGCGGGCGGGTGTGCATATGTGCGTGCCTCTTGCACGGGCCTGCTGTCTGTCTGCCTGTCTGTCTTTCGCGCGCACGCACCTGTATGTATATCTCTCTCTCTCTCTGCACACACAGGGAATGCACAGGAAGAGACTGAACACGTGCCGTGTGGCCCCGCACATTCGCACTTCACCAGAAGACACACACACACAGACACCTGGACGCACACAGGGGTTTTATTAAAGAGGATACATTAACAAGTCATTCTTTAAGAAATTACACTCAGTGAAAACCTTATTTACCTGGAATGTGAGATTTCCATGCACTCAAAAGATAACTCTACAAATACGTAAAGCAGAAGGTGGCATTGCACTGCCTAACTTTCAGTTTTATTACAGTGTGGCAAATATACAAGCCATTAAGGCCTGGGAATTTACATCTGCCTGGTCAGAAATGAAAATAAAATCTTGCTTTACTTCTTTATGTGTCCTGCTTTGTGCCCAAATAAATACAAATTATTATCAGTATACTGATGATCCAATTGTCTATCAATCACTAATATGGAACCAATGCAGGATGCACTTCAAGATAGAGAAACTTTTATCTGTTACTCCTCTACACTAAAATCACCCTTTTCAACCCTCTAAAACCTACATATTATTTATTGTTGGATAATGTCCGGGATTAAAATACTTACAGAACTGTATATGAACAATTACACTTCAAATATAACTTCCAAGTAACACAATTTTTCCACTACTTTCAAATCAGAATTTTTTTCTAAAAAGAGCCTACTCAGTTTTCCACACATCAAACCAATTTCTGTTCCAGAAGAAAATCTGATCAGTCTTGAAGAGTCAGACCAGACAGCATCTCAACAATATATAAAAACATCTTAAAGTCTCTTCCTTTCAAAGATCCCAGGGTATGATCAGGAAAGGTTATTTCACTTGATATCTCAGAAAAGGAGTGAAAGACAGCCATGCATAGAATACATTCCAGTTCCATAAGTGCAAAGCATTTAATCATTCAGCTTAAAATCTTTCAAGTACAGTACATTTATCTCATTTAAAGTTGTCCAAAATGTATCCAGGGCAAGATCCAACCTGTGAATGTTGAAATGCAGCTCCAGCCTCACTCGGCCACATGGTTTGGTTGTGCAACAAATTAACATCATTTTGGACAAAAATCTTTGAATGCCTATCAGATAGTCTGCTTGTCACGATCACGCCTGACCCATTAACAGCCGTGTTTGGTGAACTCCCAGATGGGTTTAAAGTGGAGAAAGACAAATTGAGTGCAATTGGCTATACCACACTACTTGCATGTAACTTATCTTGCTTGACTGAAAGAATCCCAACTCACTTTTTATAGGTCTGTGGATAACTGATGTTCTATATGATATATGATGTTCTATTTGAAATTGGAAAAAATTGAATTCTCACTTAGATGATTTCTAAAATATGGCAAGATCTAATTAATAAAATTGCAGAATAAATATTTATTTCGGAGGAAAGAAAGTTCTCCCTTTTTTTATTTAAATTTTTACAACAACAACAACAACATTTATTTATATAGCACATTTTCATACAAAAAATGTAGCTCAAAGTGCTTTACAAAATGAAGAATAGAAAAATAAAAGACACAGTAAGAAAATAAAATAAGTCAACATTAATTAACATAGAATAAGTAAGGTCCGATGGCCAGGGTGGACAGAAAAAACAAAAAACTCCAGACGGCTGGAGGAAAAAAAAAATCTGCAGGGATTCCAGACCATGAGACCGCCCAGTCCCCTCTGGGCAATCTACCTAACATAAATGAAACAGTCTTCTTTGTATTTAGGGATCTCACGGAAGGACTTGATGATGATGGTCACGTAGACTTCTGGCTTTCAGTCCATCAATGTTGGAGCATCATGATGCTTTGAGTAGGTGCGCCGCCACCACAAAGAAACCGGAAAAAGAAACAAAAGAGAGAGTAGGGGTTAGTACGGATTTTAGAGCCACTATGAATAGTTATTATGATGAATTGAACATGCAGAGTATCCGGATTAAGTTAAGGTGAAGTTATGAAAAGGCCATGTTAAAGTAATGTGTTTTCAGCAGTGTTTTAAAGTGCTCTACTGTATTAGCCTGGCGAATTCCTATTGGCAGGCTATTCCAGATTTTAGGTGCATAACAGCAGAAGGCCGCCTCACCACTTCTTTTAAGTTTAGCTTTTGGAATTATAAGGAGACACTCATTTGAAGATCTAAGGTTACGATTTGGGATATAGGATGTCAGACATTACGATATATAAGATGGAGCGAGATTATTTAGGGCTTTATAAAACATAAGCAAAATTTTAAAGTCAATTCTGAAAGACACAGGTAACCAGTGTAGTGACATCAAAACTGGAGAAATGTGTTCAGATTTTCCTAGTTAGGATTCTAGCAGCTGCATTCTGCACTAGTTGCAAACGATTTATGTCTTTTTTGGGTAGTCCTGAGAGGAGTGCGTTACAGTAATCTAGTCGACAGAAAACAAAAGCGTGAATTAATTTCTCAGCATCTTTCAATGATATAAGAGGCCTAACTTTTGCTATGGTTAGCCATGCTGTTGGCTGTTTTCCCTTTCTGTCAGGTAGAGGTTGAATTCTTTTGACTTGATTGTATGTAATGTTATTTTCCTTGTTATAAAAGTTTGACTTGATTGCATGGATTTCTTAAAACAGAATAAGAAAAAAACCTTCCTGTTGGAGTTTCACCTCCAGTTTCCAAGTTCATTTTGGTGGTGTGGAAAACCGTACTCATTAACACTATAGCTCTCTTTACAGTTTCTGTAAAGGAAAGACCTACATTTTCAGGGGTGCAATGGTCTGTTGGTATTCCTTTGTTAATTGTATTTTTCTCACCATTATTATAGCAATATACAGCACAGTATTGTCCAAATAATGCTTTGCTTTGGGGTGGTGTAGCAACATAGTTTGTTCCAAAACAGCTTTTCTATCGACAGGGTTTTGTATGTAATAAATAGAAGTTGGGACACCTCTAGGAATTGTTTGTATCAGCTTCCTAGACTTAATTACCTTCCATTGCTGCAGAAAAGCTTTAGGTTGTTAACCCATTAGTTGTTCCCTGAAAATTACAATATTTTTTAGTTTTTGGAAAGGGGATGGTAAAAAACCTTTGACTGGAAGTTTCCTTTCAAGATACAGTGACACAGATTTGCTGCCAGATAATATAGTTCCTGAAAATTTTAGATGCTGTCAAATGCCAACTTCTTTGGAATCCTGTCTGAAATGACTTTGAGGAACATGAATGCAAGTGAAAACTTGCTTTATACCTGCAGTACTGGAAAGCTATCAATGATACCTGTATACACTGTGACAGCAATGGAAGCAAAACAGGAACCACATGAGAGATGACTTTTATTTCCATTAGCAAGACAAAACATTTCCTTGAACTATAGACATACAAACACAGTACATTTGGATCTCTGACTTCTCATATGAAAATGGCTATCATAACATAGAAAAGAAAAGATAGATTGATATTTTTAAAATAAATAACAGTGGTTTTCTTTTCCAGGTCCAGTGGGAATTATTATGATCTGCTAGGTGTCAAAAAGGATGCAACAGTGGAGGAGATCAAAAGGGCATTTTTTGCTCGTTCAAAAGAGGTACATTTGATAACACTGACACATTAACTCGTAGTACACCAAACATTAATTCATATTAAAGATTTTGCCATATAATAACTAATTTTTTTGCAGTGTAATATTCTAATGAAATGGAATATTCAATTTAAAGTAATTTTGAGAAAGATGGTTTCTTAAGTAGTTATGTCTATAGTTACCTTGAGGATGTGTTTTGAAGTGATTCTTTTATTGTGCTATTCTTATCTAAAACGTTTTATATGCTAATAAAACTAGTTATAAATTATGATTAGTATTCCCCGCACCATGATTAATATATCAAATCTACATGTGATTATATCTCATACATTTTGCAGTGTCTATTTTGTTATTTCTTATTTCTAATATTAAAATAAAATGTAGTATACTAGCATGCAAGGTTCTGCAGAGCAGCATGCTGCTATTTATTATAATGAATAGAGCACAGCAAAAAAAAAAGAATTTGGTGCCAGTGTGTTGCTACTCCTCAGCAAAGACTGCATGTAAGCTAAAGGTAACTACAAAAACATGTTAAATATGAATGTCCTAAAATTAAAAAGTTAAAAAATAGAAAAAATAAAGTTCATAAAGCAAAATATATGGTTCAGCACAAAGGTTGTTGTGAAGCTACTTTATGAATCCCAGAAACCGGGTCAGAAAAAAGTAGAAACATGGCTGATTATAAACATTTTGGCTGCTCAAAACTCACCACATATTGAACCAAAAATACATGAAGAGACAAAGCATCTTTTTATTTTTTAGTTGGTGAGATCTTCAAAAAAATTTTATAAAGAACTGGAAACATTTATGTAAAATAAGCATAATCACCTATGGTTTAGCAGTTATTTCTCTGTGCAGTGCAGATAATTAATTTTATGATAAAAGTCCATGACTTTGCAAATTTCCACAATTTTGATAAGAAAAGTCATTGTGCATATAGCATGGACCATACTGGTAGTTGTTGTAGTTAATTAAGAAGTATTCCTTGCTGCTCCCCACTAAGCAAATATTTTAAGATTATCATATGAATTTGAGAGGTATGAATATTAAGGTAAAAAAGTTGTTATTCTTAAAAACTATGGCAAAAATAAGATTAAAAAAATTAATAAAAAGCCATGGTGACACTATGAGTAGTGGTATGTGCAACTAAACTGTGCTTTGACCCCCACAAACTCTCATAACAAAATGACAGATACAGCAATTGTTGCAAAAATATACAAATGTCAATATTTTGCTTAAATTACTGACTGGTACATAGATAGCAAACCTGATTATATGCATAAGTCTTCTTCTTCTTTTGGCTGCTCCCAACCATCCAACTTGAGCTGACCCTCTAATGTACTCATTTCTAATCTTATCCATCCTCGTCACACCCAGTGCAAATATTAGCATCTTTAACTCTGCCATCTCCAGCTCTGTCTCCTGCTATCTGGTCAGTGCCAGCGTCTCCAATCCATATAACATAGCTGGTCTCACTACCGTCCTGTAGACCTTCCCTTTCACTCTTGCTGATACCCATCTATCATAAATTATTCCTGACACTCTTCTCCACCCATTCCACCCTGCCTGCACTCTGTTTTTCACCTCTCTTCCACAATACCTATTACTCTGTACTGTTGATCCCAAGTATTTAAACTCATCCACATTCGCCAACTCTACTCCCTGCATCCTCACCATTCCACTGACCTCCCTATCATTCACACACATGTATTCTGTCTTCTTCCTACTGACCTTCATTCCTCTCCTCTCTAAAGCATATCTCCACCGCTCCAGGGTCTCCTCAAACTGCTCCCTACTATCGCTACAGATCACAATGTCATCAGCAAACAACATAGTCCACGGGGACTCCTGTCTAATCTCGTCTGTTAACCTGTCCATCAACATTGCAAATAAGAAAGGGCTCAGAGCTGATCCCTGATGTAATCCCACCTCCATGTTGAATGCATCCGTTGCTCCTACCGCAGACCTCACCACTGTCACACTTCCCTCGTACATATCCTGTACAACTCTTACATACTTCTCTGCTACTCCTGATTTCCTCATACAATACCACAGGTCCTCTGGAGGCACCCTGTCATATGCTTTCTCCAGGTCCACAAAGATGCAATGCAACTCCTTCTGGCCTTCTCTAAATTTCTCCATGAACATCCTTAGAGCAAATATTGCATCTGCGGTGCTCTTTCTTGGCAAGAAACCATACTGTTGCTCACTAATCATCACCTCACTTCTTAACCTAGCTTCCACTACTCTTTCCTATAACTTAATGCTGTGGCTCATTAATTTTATTCCCCTGTAGTTACTGCAGTCCTACACATCCCCCTATTCTTAAATATCAGCACCAGTACACTTCTCCACTCCTCAGGCATCCTCTCACTTTCCAAGATTACATTAAACAATCTGGTTAAAAACTTCACTGCCATCTCTCCTAAACACCTCCATGCTTCCATAGGTATGTCATCTGGACCAACAGCCTTTCCATTTTTCATCCTCTTCATAACTGTCCTTACTTCTTCCTTGCTAATCTGTTGCACTTCCTGATTCACTATCTCCACATCATCCAACCTCTTCTCTTTCTCGTTCTATTCATTCATCAGCTTCTCAAAATACTCTTTCTATCTGCTCAACACACTCTTCTCACTAGTGAGTACGTTTCCATCTTTATCCTTTATTACCCTAACCTGTTGCACATCTTTCCCTGCTCTGTCCCTCTCTCTAGCCAATCGGTACAGGTCCTTTTCTCCCTCCTTAGTGTCCAACCTTTCATACAACTCATCATATGCCTTTTCTTTAGCCTTCGCCACCTCTCTCTTCACCTTGCACCTTATCTCCTTGTATTCTTGTCTACTTTCTGCATCTCTCTGACTATCCCATTTCTTCTTTGCCATCCTCTTTTTCTGTATGCTCTCCTGTATTTCCTCATTCCACCACCAGGTTTCCTTTTCTTCCTTCCTCTTTCCAGATGTCACGCCAAGCACCCTTCTTGCTGTCACCCTTACTACTGTACATCTACTGTAGTTTCCCAGCTGTCTGGTTACTCTTCACTGCCACCCAGTGCCTGTCTCACCTCCTCCCTAAACTCAACTTTGCAGTCTTCCTTTTTCAACTTCCACCACTCTCTTCCTCTTCTTGATCTCCAATGTTATCCTATAGACCACCATCCTTTGCTGCTTAACTACACTTTCCCTTGCCACCACTTTACAGTCTTCAATCTCCTTCAGATTGACTCTTCTGCAAAGGATGTAATCTACCTGTGTGCATCTTCCTCCACTTTTGTACGTAACCCTATGTTCCTCCCTCTTCTTAAAATATGTATTCACCACAGTCATGTCCATCCTTTTGGCAAAATCCACTATCCTCTGACCTTCTTCATTCCTCTCCTTGACAACATACCTACCCATCACTTCCTCGTCTCCACTGTTCCCTTCACCAACATGCCCATTGAAATCCGCGCTAATCACCACTTTCTGTCTCTTGGGTACACTCTTCATCACTTCATCCAACTCACTCCAAAAATCTTCTTTCTCACCCATTGCACACCCAACTTACAGTGCATATGCACTAACAACATTCATCATCACACCTCCAATTTCCAGCTTCATAATCATTACTCTGCCTAACACTCTTTTCACCTCCAAAACACTCTTGACATACTGTTCCTTCAAAATAACTCCTTCCATCCACACCATGATAGAATAATTTGAATCCACCTCCAATCCACCTGGCCTTACTCCCCTTCCATTTAGTCTTTTGCACGCACAATATATCAGCCTTCCTTATCTCCATCATATCTGCTAACTCTCTCCCCTTAACAGTCATACTGACAATATTCAGAGTTCCTACCCTCAGTTCCACTCTCTTTACTTTCCTCCTCTCCTCCTGCCACCGGACACGTCTCCCCTCTCTTCTTCTCCTTCTTCTTCTTCTTCGGCCAACAGTAGCCCAATTTCCGCCAGCACTCTGTTGGCTAACAGTACTGGTGGCGGTCGTTGTTAACCCGGGGCTCGACTGATCCGGTATGGAAATTTGTATTATTGTCCGCATATTGATTTGGCAAAATTTTACACTGGATGCCCTTCCTGATCTAACTCTCCCCATTTATCCGGGCTTGGGACTGGCACAAAGAAACACACTGGTTTGTGCATCCCCTGTGGCTGGGTTGATTATATATATAAGTCTAGTGTAGTGCTTATAGAGACCTATACTCTAAATCAAGAGCTCCCAAACTTTTTTCGGCCGCAGACCCCTTTACCAAAAACTTTTAAAACCGTTGACACCCTAGTCAGTTACTTTACTTACTCAAATTAATACATTTGTACAGTACTCGATATTAAATATTTCACCAGATACCAAACTTTTCATTTTAATCACTTGTAATTAATGATTAAAAAAGATAGAAGGACTACAGACTATGGCATTATCTTGTGCAACGTTTAATATTGAAACCTACACTAATGAAAATTAAAGCAAAAAAATACGAGCAGAGTTTTTTTTTACATTTTTGACATTTATGAAATAAATATGTAATTCAAAATAAGTACAAATAGTCCAAGCTGTACTGTCTGCATTTCTTTTTTGGTTCAGTCATATTATTTTCTGAAGAAATAAAAACTTTTATTCACAAACAATTTTGACAGCCCCTGTGATAAAAAAACAAGAAAGTATGTACTTATTTGAAACAGAAGATTTTTGTTCAAATTCGAATAAATTAACTGTCTCCTCTGATTTTCATTTTCGTAGTACTGCGCCTCATTAAATAATTATATTCAAAGTTCAAAATTACAAATAAGTGCATGTCACATCAAAAAACCAATTTATAGTGTTTTATGAAAGTATGACCGTACAAGACTGATAGATTCTGCTAATATCGAATATCCGTTGTCTTGTCCCGCCGCGAGCAATTGCAGACATGCAACGGTTTTTCATGTCCACATTTGCTTTGATACGTTCGATAAGACAATGCACAGACATGTTTGTGCTACATGTATTTTCATGCATTCTTACGTGTGACTCTTTTAATGACACATTTTACCTTTTCGTTCGCAAGTTTGGTATGTAATGTGTTTTAATCAAAAAGTGTTTTTTGAATTATTTTACTTCTTAATTAGGTGACGTAACAAACAAATAGCAGTAGTAAGGGGGTCTATTTTTGCTGTTGTCGACCCCTAAATTTTTTTATTGAAACTATCGACCCCTAGAAAGTTCAAATCGACCACTTTGGGAACTCTTGCTCTAAATTCAGAAACAGATTCACACACCTTGTTAATTTTTCACCCTGATAGACAACATAAATTTAATAACTTCAAGTGTAGATACAGTGGGATGCAAAAGTTTGGGCAACCTTGTTAATAGTCATTATTTTCCTGTATAAATCGTTGGTTGCTACGATAAAAAATGTCAGTTAAATATATCACACACAGTGATATTTGAGAAGTGAAATGAAGTTTGTTGGATTTACAGAAAGTGTGCAATAATTGTTCAAACAAAATCAGGCAGGTGCATAAATTTGGGCACCGTTGTCATTTTATTGATTCCAAAACTTTTAGAACTAATTATTGGAACTCAAATTGGCTTGGTAAGCTCAGTGACCCCTGACCTACATACACAGGTGAATCCTATAATGAGAAAGAGCATTTAAGGGGGTCAATTGTAAGTTTCCCTCCTCCTTTAATTTTCTCTGAAGAGTAGCAATATGGGGGTCACAAAACAACTCTCAAATGACCTGAAGACAAAGATTATTCACCATCATGGTTTAGGGGAAGGATACAGAAAGCTGTCCCAGAGATTTAAGCTGTCTGTTTCCACAGTTAGGAACATACTGAGGAAATGGAAGACCACAGGCTCAGTTCAGGTTAAGTCTCGAAGTGGCAGACCAAGAAAGATTTTAGATAGACAGAAGCGACGAATGGTGAGAACAGTCAGAGTCAACCCACAGACCAGCACCAAAGACCTACAACATCATCTTGCAGCAGATGGAGTCACTGTGCATCGTTCAACCATTCGGCGCACTTTACACAATGAGATGCTATATGCGAGAGAGGAAGCCTTTTCTCCGCCCACAACACAAACAGAGCCGCTTGAGGTATACTCAAGCACATTTGGACAAGCCAGCTTCATTTTGGAATAAGGTGCTGTGGACTGATGAAACTAAAATTGAGTTATTTGGGCATAACAAGGGGCGTTATGCATGGAGGTGAAAGAACACAGCATTCTAAGAAAAACACCTGCTACCTACAGACAAATCTGGTGGTGGTTCCATCATGCTGTGGGGCTGTGTGGCCAGTGCAGGGACTGGGAATATTGTCAAAGTTGAGGGACGCATGGATTCCATTTAGTATCAGAAGATTCTGGAGACCAATGTCCAGGAATCAGTGACAAAGCTGAAGCTGCGCCGGGGCTGGATCTTCCAACAAGACAACGACCCGAAACACTGCTCAAAATCCACTAAGGCATTCATGCAGAGGAACAAGTACAACGTTCTGGAATGGCCATCTTAGTCCCCAGACCTGAATATAATTGAAAATCTGTGGTGTGAGTTAAAGAGAGCTGTCCATGCTTGGAAGCCATCAAACCTGAATGAACTAGAGATGTTTTGTAAAGAGGAATGGTCCAAAATACCTTCAACGTTTAGAGGCTGTAATTTCTGCAAAAGGAGGATCTACTAAATATTCATTTCTTTTTTGTGGTGCCCAAATTTATGCACCTGCCTGATTTTGTTTGAACAATTATTGCACACTTTCTGTAAATCCAATAAACTTCATTTCACTTCTCAAATATCACTGTGTGTCTCCTATATGATATATTTAACTGACATTTTTATCGTAACAACCAACGATTTATACAGGAAAATAATGACTATTAACAAGGTTGCCGAAACTTTTGCATCCCACTGTATAGATCTGGCTTAATGCCTTTAAAATTTTAGGTGTCTGTCTCTTAGTCACATGAGGCCAAGAAATAAATAAAGACAGTAACACAAAACTCAGCAAATTAAACAATCTGACTTGTCAGCTCCTTTTGTATCTGGCTAACTAGTGCAGTCACCCCACTCTGCCCCTGATGGTGGCAGTTCAGATGTGCTTGCAATAGACACAACACGTGCCAAATTTCCCTCACCTTCAATAATATTTTCTGAGCACATTTTTCTTCTCAAACAGTAAACTGTTGTTTCTGCTCAGCTCTAGTTTCACTGTCTAATTAAGTAACTCCCATTCTAAAGCACTGAAGCTGCTTGATTCACGCTATGAAAAGAAAACAAATGCTGTCTGGGACAGATTTAAATGAGTCAAAACTTATGTTTTGGGATCAGGGACCAGAAATACAAAGAAATATCTGGTCAAATTAGACAGGCTTTTTAATTTTTCAGCCATGTGCAGATTTTCCCCAAAATTTACATTTGAATGAAGACCATGCAGTTTTTAAAAAGAAGAATGAATGATGATAAGTACATAAAATTAAGAGACCAACTAAGATGGAATGTTGCATTTTTCAACACAACTGAAAATTGGGACAGAAATATTACCATTAAATTGGAGCATTTTATGTTTCAATAAGACAAAATAACTAGACCACTACTTTTCCAGCTCATGTTGAAAAAGCAATGTGACATTTACTGGTGAAAAATATGTGTCTGTTTTAATATTTAAGTAATTAATTAATTTGTTTTACATCAACTACAAGCCATGTTGTTTTTCCAAGTGTGTAATCAGAAGTGAAGCCAACAGCAAATTACCTAGATGGTGTATATTGATACAGCCTTAAAGCCTCTTTCACATATTCTGTGTAATTTGTACATGCACAATTTTACGAGACTATGTAAATCTCAAAATTTCATCAGACATTTACATTCTTTTTTGGTGTATGTTTTTTATTTATATATACCTGTACACAATGCAAAGTTGACATATTCATTCACTCACTCACTCTTTAACAAAATAACTATTTCCTGTTTAGTTAAAAAGCTGCAATTTAGTATCATGTACAGGAGAAAACAGATATGAACATGTTTGGTATCTACAGTCAGGTATAAAGTGGAAGGAGAAAGTTCAACAAAGCTCAAGGAAGATATGAAGGTCACTGGTTGGCAAATGTACTGTAAACTGTAAGTGCCGGTGCCAGGCACTGTGGCTGTGAGTAGATGTTGCTTCACCAGAAGCAAAAATGTAGGGTGAGAAAAGTGGTGTCCTCTAATCTAAGACCAGGCAGAAGTAATGCTGTGGCATCAGGAGGAGGATAGGAGCTTTAGAAGCTTAAGCACCTGATCTATTGTACCCAGTCTCTGATCTTTTTCTTAATCATTTACATGAGAATAGCAGTATGCCCCGATCCTTTTGTCCATCGTATACAATATAACCTCAGATTAAAATTACACCATTATATGGACATGCGCAAACGCTCAAAGGAGCACACCACTGTCTCTTTCCTTGCTCATCTATTTTATATGCATGTACGACTGCGCTACAATCACAAAGGGGGCTAAGACCCTGATACCTGAAAATTCTAGAAATGCCCATTGACTGACAGCAGCAATTTTGACTTAATGGGTCCCTCACAAGCTACTCCTTTGTAATATGCATTCGCATCTACAGATTTTGCAAGGGGACCCAACATAAGAGTTTATGTTCATATGTGTGTCAGCTTACTTTGAATATGGATGCCCCACTTTCAAAAGATGCCTGCTTGGCATTGGTTTCTTGCATACTGGCTGTTACTGTATAATAGTTATCATAATACCACTGCACTGGTCTTAGATTGTGGCATTTGAATTTCTAGTGGCAAAGCCACAGAAATTGTGTTGCAGCGCTGTTCACTGTTTCAGTTAATGCATGAGTATAACTTGTAAGATAACGACATTTACGTATGCCCACTTCAAACACCGCTTTGCATTTGCAGACTTTAATAGGGGACCATATGCAACTGATGAAGAACAGGAAAAGAAATACTGTACTTGAATGAATGACATTAACAAATGAAAATTGTATACATCTAATAATGATAATCGGACCCCCGTGACCCTGTTCGGATTCAGCGGGTTGGAGAATGGATGAATGGATAATAATGATAATAATATATACTTAAATTTCACATTATTTCTACCTACTGATTACCCATTTCAATGCAGAAGAATAAATTTTCCTGTAACACTGTTTTGCAGTAGGAAAAACAGGAATTGATCTATGGCAGGTATGTTTTACTTATGGACAATTGTATGTAGTATGTTGAAGAGTAAGCAACTCTAGTGACCTAATAATATTATTATCACCTATTATTTCACTGATACCTTTATTCAAGGTGACTTAAAACATCTGAGATACAATTGGTTAAATTTCTTTTGTTTTTCCAATTGGATCACATGCACATGCAGTAAGTTTCTCATAGTCACACAGCATCAGTACTATGATTTGAACCCATAATGTCTAGTGTTCAAAACTTAGGTCCAAAGGTCTATCCACTGCACTACACTTCCTGCCAATAATATTAGACTTTGGTAAAAACTTTCAAATATTGTCATTAGAAAAATACTTACTTAGTTACATAGTTCTTCTGATACACCTGATACAACCATACTGAAAAAAAGTTGGTAAATATGAATTAAACCAATTGTGAGACTGACAGCCCAATCTAATTTTTCATCCTATGCAATAAAATAGAATATTCAATGGTTGAAAACCTTGTGCTTACCTACAATCTAACAACATAATTACCAATGAATTTCTTTGATCAGAGAATACAGTTTAAAACACAGGTTAGTGCTGTTTTTGTACTGTGACCAGTGCAGAAGCCAGGTAGGAATTTCTCAAATTAATTGTGATGTGTGAGACTAAAGCTGCGTGGCAACTACTTTTTCAAACATTATAGAAAGCGAGGGTAAATTTGTAATCAATCTATAAATATTGAGCATATGTAGGTCTAGCTCTCATTATTGTTATGGTAGTGATCTAATAAATGACACTTTTACTGTATTCAGCAATGGATCAATAATGCTAAGAATAAGTGCTGTCGGAACAGCCATTGAGCTTTTCACTAGTTTGTTGTGATTGGATCTAAGGGAAAGGTAGTAGAAGTTAAAGTTATTACTTTGTGTTCTGTTATCATGGTAAAATTACTAAAGTGGTGGGCGCAAAATGAGAAAGGGATTTTTAGTGTAATAGTCTAGTTAGCAAGGTGATGCTGAAATCGGGATCTTATTTGTCTATTTTGTCATTACAGAAGTTCATGAAGTGTGTACTACTAATGCCTCTGGGTATTATAGAATTCCCAGTTGTTTGATTAGCAACTGTTCTATATAGTACACTGGGATTATTTTAGAGTAGTAGTTAGAACTGGTCATGGAGAGAGCTTTTTTTATTTTCTTGTATGCGAAGTATAGGGAAAGTATTGTAAACGTCCAAAGATGAATCTTAACATTTTAGACCTCCCTGAGTCCAAAAATACAATTTTTGGAATTATGTCTGTGTGTGTGTGTGTGTAAATATGATAACTTGAGTACACTTCCACTTAGGTCAACCAAATTTTGCATACAAGTATTAGGTACAAAATATAGATTTCTATCAACCTTTGGGCTATTTCCATTAACCAGAAATGGTACTTTATCTTTTATTCATGCAGCTGCAGATTCTGATTTATTCAGCTTTACTTTTATAATAATTATTTAATATATTATTATTTTGATTTGATTTGTTATTGATGGTTTTTTAATGTACAAAATATAAAAATATAATCATTGACTTGCGTTTTACTCCTCAAATATCCATCCCCATATCTGAGTATACGAGAAAGGGTTGACCACTCCTGATTTTTTTTAACATTGCCCATACAGCATAGAAGATATGTAAGCTTGTTGCTCTCAACCTCAGACTGGCACAAAGGCCCACTTTCTAATAGGTCAGTGACTCTAAGCACAAAGCAAAGACAACACAGGAGTAGCTTAGAGTCAACTCTATGAATGTTCTTGAATGGCATAGCCAGAGCACAAACTTCAACACAATTGAACAATACTGAAGAGACCTGAAAATAGCTGATCACTGATGGTCTTTATCCAACCAGAGCTTCAGAGGATCTGCAGAAAAGAATAGGAAAAAATGTCCCCAAATTCATTTGTGTGAAGTTTGTTGCATCTGGCCTCATATGCAAGAAGGCCATAATCACTACCAAAGGTTCTTAAATGAAGTAGGGAAGAAATGGTCTAAATTGTGTCAATGTTATATTTTAGGGGTTTTTTGTTGCAATAAATGTGCAAAATTTTCTAAACTTTTGTTTTTGCTTTTGTTATTCTTTGTTATTGAGTGTTACTTGATGAGGGAAAAATGAATGTAGACGATTTTAACATAAGGCTGCAGCATAAAAAAATGTGTAAAATTAATGTGTATGAATAGTTACTGCAGGCACTGTACAAAAAGGCTCATCATCTCCTCATCTTCTTCAGATGCAAATGTCTCACAAATGTCTATAGGTGCACAGCAGAATTCATCCTTACTGGGTTTAGCACATCATATGGTATGGCACCTGCTTAGCTGAAGAATGTAAAGCACTGCAGAGTGGGGTAAAGGCAATACAGAATACAACCAGCACCCATCTGCATTTTGTCCAGGATATATATCGTCCTCACGACCTTAGAAAGGCAAACATGGTTTATAAAGATCTCGGGCATCCTGCACAGTCATATTTCTCACTCCTTCCTTCTGACAAATGATGCAGGACCATGGGCACTTTCACACACATATTCAGGAACTGATTCTATTCACAAATCATATGAGAATTAAGTTGACTTGTATTACAAAAACATCCAAAAACAACATAAAACAGGTGTACTCTGAAACAGTGTGTTTCTGGCTGTTGCACTTACAAAACAATATATAATAAAGTAATAAAACTACTTACTAACCTTACCATACTATAAGTTTAGTCTTAAGGATTTTGAGAAAACTTGATTTTGGAGAAGAAAACAGTGCTTTTGCATATGTACATTACTTCCATTTAAGCTATTCATATTAATACGTCAAAACAATCATTAAATTGCATATAATAAACCTCCTAAACCTTCAGATAGGTTGAGTAAGAACTTTTGGGCATATTCCTATGAAAATCTGATGATGAATGTTGAATGGACTGATAACAAAATAATAGAGTTCTGTTGTAAACTAGCTGTTTTTTGCAGTTTGGATACATTAGTGCCCATACATTGTCTCTTTGTATGAGTGATGCAACACTGAGGAATGTAATTGAGATCACAGGGCAGCAAAGCCTGTTTAGGTGCATTTGCATATAATTCTAAAAGCAACTAACTGTGATCATCATCTTTGTCTTTTTATCTGTCCACTTGAGACATCTCTGCTCCAAGTGGACCAATGTTGTTGAAATATGGTACCCATATTCTTCAAGGAAAATTGTCAGGAAAGTTTAATTTTGTTGGGATATCTTGAACAAAGCACACAATGCAAACCTCAAATATTTGAAATTTCAAAAATCTCACATTGAAAAGTATTGGCTAATTTTAAAAACTCATATCTTAAAATGAAAAAAGTAATTACCATTTTAAATTTATCTTGAAAGAGAAACTTTCACTTGTATATCATCCTTTTTAATTTCTCTGAGAGTTGGTCATGATGGCAAAACAGATCTCCATTACAGGTTCGTTAATTGCCAGCCTTTGGTATACTCTCTGAATCGGTTTGTAGCTGAGTGTGAAGCGGCTGGGATGGGAATCAGCACCTCCAAATCTGAGACCATGGTCCTCAGCCGGAAAAGGGTGGAGTGCCATCTCAGGGTTGGGAGCAAGATCCTGCCCCAAGTGGAGGAGTTCAAGTATCTCGTGGTCTTGTTCATGAGTGAGGGAAGAATGGAGTGTGAGATCGACAGGCGGATCGGTGCAGTAGAAAGGAACTTGTTCACCCTGGTTTGTCTATTCAATAAAGGCATTTATTGTGGCTAAAGGAGTTTTCTTACATATATAAATACAGTATATATATATATATATATATATATATATATATATATATATATATATATATATATATATATATATATATATATATATATATATATATATATATCGATCTCTACATACTGTCAAATAAACGAACCGCACGTTGTGGCACAACACAAGAGGCTTCGCCTCTAGCGCTGACGTCCGAGGTTGATTCCGATAGGGGTGCAGTGAGTGGGTACGCCTGATGAGCCCAGAATTAGGGCGAAACACATGCCGCATATTGTTTGCATTATTTGACAGTAAAACTATTTCAGCATATTCAATATATATAAATCAGCGCTTCCCGATTCATTTTACCCTCGCACCCCCTTAGTTTGAGAAGAAGTATGAAAAAATATGACGTTGACGCAGAAAAACAGATCACCAATTGAAGCTTTATAAATAATGGATACTTTATTCACCATCAATAATTGTTTTGGTAAAGCCTTACTCAGTGTAATCCTTCTTCCATTTTCTAATTTTTTCGCGACTACCCATGATTAAATGAACGGTAAAAAAGTAAGAGCGAAGCGAGGGTCACTTATTGAGGCAGGCAGGCGACAGTTCAATAACTCGCATGCTCGATGTGGTGCACGTCAAGTCGCTCTACAATGCGTGATCCGATTCGAAAAAATATACCTTTTCAAGTTCTATTTGGATATAAGTACGTTCTATTTAGTCGACAGAAATATCTTTGGTAGGAATGTAAGTTGAATTTAGTCTTTAAATTTCTATGGTGAAGAAAAATATATACAATGATGACTAAATTTAACTTACATTCCTACCAAACATATTTCTGTCGACTAAATAAAAATTACTTATATTTAAAATTTAAATAGAACTTGAGCAGATATGATAGTTCATAATACCCATGCAGCACTAAGTGCACATAAGAGCAGGAGTCATCCGTTTTAACAAGCAGCGTATTCTATCTATCTATCTATCTATCTATCTATCTATCTATCTATCTATCTATCTATCTATCTATCTATCTATCTATCTATCTATCTATCTATCTATCTATCTATTGCACTGATACGAAATAGCCTGCCCATTTAATTATTTAGGAATGGATAGATAAATTAAGAATTTGTACAAATAATGCTTTTCATTTTTCTTCCTCAGTGGATTCTGGCACCCCCAGCAACAGCTGCTCGCCCCAAAGGGTATATATATATATATATGTGTGTATATGTATGTGTGTGTATATATAGATATATATATATATATATATATAGATATACTGTAGATATAGATATATATATATATATATATAGATAAATATGTAGATATATATATATAGATATATAGATAGATATAGATATACTGTGTATATATATAGATATAGACATAATGTGTGTGTGTGTGTGTATGTGTATATATATCTATACTAATAAAAGGCAAAGCCCTCACTCACTCACTCACTCACTCACTGACTCACTCACTCACTGACTCATCACTAATTCTCCAACTTCCCGTGTGGGTGGAAGGCTGAAATTTGGCAGGTTCATTCCTTACAGCTTCCTTACAAAAGTTGGGCAGGTTTTATATCGAAATTCTACGCGTAATGGTCATAACTGGAAGCAGTTTTTATCCATTTACTGTAATGGAGATGAGCTTCAACGCCGTGGGGGAGTTTCTTGTGACATCATCACGCCTCCCACGTAATCACGCAGTACATAGAAAACCAGGAAGACCTCAAAAAAGCGCTGAAGAAAACATGCATTATATAATTGAGAAGGCAGCGAAACAATAAGAAGCGAGCGAGTGACATATACAACCATATTCATGAGTTCTGCTACTTCGGAAACAAAGCACGATGTAAACCTACACTTTAAATTAAGTTCATAGACAGGCTGCCGCTGGCATTTGTAATTTAGTGCCTGCCCATATAAGGCCGTCCATCAGCGGCAATCCAATAGCAAACTGCCACGGGTAAATATTCACGGGTGAAGGACTGTGCTTATGGAGAGGAAGATGAGATGGTCAGGGTGGTGTTTGACACAAACTCAGCGAAACTGCGAGAGAAAGTTTTAAGTGCCAGGACTAAGGTAACATTAAATACAGCCATGGACATAGCACGAGATGGCACCAGCACAGCTGGGAACCTTCGATGCATGTACACCGAGTGGCTCACGTGAACTGACGCAGTGCACAGATAAAAGCAACAGTTCCAAAGAGCTGAACAAAACCGAATTACACAATTGAAAAGGCAGCAAAAATATGAAGCGCCTGATACATACAAGCATATTCATAAATCCAACTACTGCGGAAACAAAGCACACGTTGGAAAAAGTCAATGTCCCGCTAAAGGAAGACAGTGTAAAAAAAACCCGTGCATGCAGTGTGTCAGGTCTCAGATAAAGAAGAAGACGAGCTGTTTATTGATGCAGTAAGAAACGAATCGATGAATGAAACCTGTCATCTTTACAACGATTGACAAACACGGAATGTAACTTGAACACAACACATCCTACAAATACGAACCTGATTGAAAGAAATAATGATAATCAAATCCTTGATGACAGCAACACTCAGTAACACTCACAAAACAAATACTGTATATTGACAGTCATGTTACGTTATTTTTAAAATGTTCCCTTTTCTTTTCTAGCTTTTTAACACACTACTTCTCCGCTGCGATACGCCTGTATATATATATGTATATATATATATCCCGATCTACATACTCGAATAATGGATACTTTATTCGCCATCAATGATTGTTTTGGTAAAGCCATACTCAGTGTATTCATTAGATGAACGGTAAAAAAGTAAGAGCGAGGGAGGATGACTTATTGAGGCATGCAGGCTGTAGTGCGCCAACTCTATCTGAATTGCGCGATCACATTTGAAAAATATATCTTTTCAAGTTCTATTTAGTCCATATGTGTCAAACTCAAGGGCAGGGGCCACATCCGCCCGGTGTAATTATATCCGCCCGCGAGATCATTTTATATACTGTATTATTGTTATTAATGGCCCGGTATATGAAGCGCTGGTAACACAATAAACTACAGATCCCATAATGCAGCGCTTCAGCTGCCTTGCCGAACACTTACCGTGTTAATCAAGTGTAGCTTATGATGCTGCAAGTTATTGCTAAGCTAGCTCACACGATGCTGAAGAGAAAAGTTGATTCTGAAAATAGAGCCTTTAAAAACCGATGGGAGGCTGAGTATATGTTTACTGAACCCGTGTGTCTCATTTGTGGAGCTAATGTGGCTGTAATTACAGAATTTAATCTAAGACGGCACTATGAGACAAAACATCAGGGTAACCTGAATGCAATGCAGAAGATACAGAAAGCAGAAGAATTAAATAAGAATCTGACACTTCAGCGGACGTTTTTACCCGTGCACAATCACAAAGTGATTTCAAGTGAAGCTGCTTTTATGGGAGACACAAATGCAAAAGTGCAATTTGCCCCACTTTCCCTGTTGCCAAGTAATGTTCAACCAAGTAGTCACTACGGTGTTCCCAAATCGCGACTTTGCTGATAAACTGAGCGCACTGAGTTTGCACGGCGCTTTGGTGACTTTGAAGAACAAAAAAAGTCCGTCTACATGCGGCTCGAACCTTGTGCATGTTTGGTAGCACATATCTGTGTGAGAAGCTCTTCTCAGTGATAAAGACTAACAAAACAGCACACAGGAGTCGCCTCACTGATGAGCACCTGCAATCCATCCTGAGAATCTCCACAACACAGAACCTCACACCAAACAGAAACAAACTTGTTGCCAAAAAAAGATTCCAGGCATCCAGCTCTAAAATGACATATGAGCAAAGAAAACTGAATGATTTGATTTGTTATTGCTGAAAGGAACACATTTTATTTATATTTCTAGGTTTTGTTATGCAGCATGTTCATATTTGAATTTGTATAATTTTGACAGGATATATTTTATGGAGAGCAAAATCTTTTGGGATATTTAAAATCTAAGTTTATTTTTATATAAAATTACATAAGAGTAAAGAAATTTGAATGTTTGTTCTTTTAA